>NW_013666901.1:213409-236621 GCF_000517525.1 Limulus polyphemus | reverse complement strand
TCCCGTATCTTTGTTCGACACACGATATCTTTAACATAGCCCCATAGACATTACTGAACTAAAACAAAAGATAACAGATGCGATTGCAACCATTGATGAGGCTATGGTACAGCGAACATGGCAAGAAATCAGGTACCGCCTTGATGTGCTTCGTGCGACTAATGGTGCCCATATAGAGGTGTATTAAATGAAGTAAAAAAACTTTGAAAACCACTGAGTACAATAGAACAAGTCTGATAAAGATATCTTATCAATTGCCTTTGTTATAAAGTTTTTAAATTGTAAAAATACTTTATGGACACCCTGTACTTCTGAGACGAAGAAAGATACACACACACATTGTTGTAGTTTCCTGTTCACTCTTTACATGTAGTGTCCTGATATAACAAGTCATTAAGATTAGTTCAGTTGTACCACATAACAAAATGTTACAAGTGAAATGAATTTTAAAATACAAAAAACATCAGATTACATGGTTCTCCCTAAAAATGTTCACATGTCCTTTAGTCCAAACATTGGGATGAAAAGGAAAAGTGTAAAATATCGAAACTACTTTCCATTTAAATTTGGTATTGCTCCATTCATGTGGATTTAAACTTTTTTATAAATTTACAGTATATTGTGTATTTACCTATTATTAAAATGCTTGGTATCTCTCAGATGAACAGAGAATTATACAATAATTTCAATCTTTGTATTTTTCAGGCAACTAAAGAAAAAAATAACTTAGCCACATTCATAAGACAATGTTATATTTGTAAAATGACACTCTTGGCTAAAAATGTGTATATGCGAAAAGTTTTGAACAATTCTTGGTGAATTTGGAATATTCACCTTATTAACTAATGATAGCAAAAAATAAGAAACAATAATTATGTGTTTGTACATTACACCCTGTCCTTACACCATCATTATTTGAAAAATCATGAAACATGCTTATCTCAGTTTCAGTCATAAGGCTTTTTCACTCAATAGGCAACTACCATAACTTTAGTAACAACTAAAGTTTAAAGTTTTACCTCTTATATACAAATCTTCAAACTTTGCTTTTGCTGTTTTGAATGATTCCAGGCACTTTTCATATTCTACTTTTGTTTTCCCTACCCCATCTTGAAACTGAAAAGAGAAAAATGGTATTCACTGTACAGTGTAACAATGCTGACTGATACAACAAGTATTGACACAGAATAATGCGTATCCTGCCCTTTTATCATATACCAGGAACAAAGAAATAAAATATTTTCCTTACATTTTTTTGAAAGTTTTATCTTCTTTTATATTTCAGATTTAAAGTGTTTACAATAGTTCTGCAAGTAAGTTATACTTTCTTTGAGTGTTAATTTCATTACTTTATTGTTAGAATGCTTAATGTGTTGATTTTTATTTATATATTTTCATTATAAAAATTATTTTGCACTGTTAGCTTAGTTGGTTGAGCCTTGTGATAATAGAGATTATAGATACAAATATCACTAACAATGATGTACCATAAATAGTATGATCATAAGTACAATATATTAAGTTAGCTTTAGCTATAGTTATTATTGGGTTGATTTTTAGTTAAGGTCAATGTAGGTAAACTTGATTTGATCAGAAGTTAATACTGATTACCCAAATAACATTTTGTTCCAACAATGTATATACATTTTTTGGTTTAAAGACTTGAATAAGTAATTTAAAAACAACTCTGTTTGCTTGTTATGAAACACAACATTTCACAATAAGCTATTTTTGCTATGCCCATCATTAGTATCAAAACCTAATTTTTAGCATTATAAGCCCCCAGAATTACTGCCGAGTTTAGTTTAATAAAATTAGCAGCATTCCAACGTGCTATATCAAAATAATATTTATGAAAACAGTAGTGCATAAATATAAATCATATTACTTGGTTATAAATTCATGTCATTAGATGGTTTAGTTCAAACATTAAGTGTACCAAAAACACGATAGAACAAAAATTATGATAATGAAAGCTTTCCAGATAAATTCTCCACCAAGATTTTATTCATATTTCGTAACAAAACTGATACCATGACCAGTTGAGAAATGGAATTTTGGTCTATGTTTACTCAACAGTAGCCCAGCAAAATCGATGATAAGAATTGTGGCCCAATGAAACTAAGTCATTTTTAAGTGTGTAAAAAAATTAGTTTAATTTTTAAATATACTTAACATGAATTTAAATTCTTCAATTTCAACTGTTGTTACCACTTTTTACAGTTATGTGAATACAGGTTCAGTTCTAACGAAGAACTCTGATCTAACATTGTATGATCTTGTTCTAAACTTTTGTTTTTGTTTCAGAATTTTTACTCAAAGCTATACAAAAAGCTATCAACATATAGCGAGGGTTCTCATTAGGATTTAGTAGCAGATGAAGTTTACCAGCTACTTTGGGATTAATTTCAGTACAAAAAGTCAATTATTCAGTCAACTATTCTTAGAAAATAAATACTTCAGACAGGATTCCACAGGTTATGTAAATCCTGGAAAGTCATGGAGATTTATAAACAACTTTTTCAGTGTTGAAATCCTGGAAAATCAATGTTTTTTTTTATCACGAAGTCCTAGAAAAGTCTTTGAAAGTCTAACCCTACTGTTCACACATTCCTTATTGTTATTGACAACAAATTGTACTATTGTGTTTATCTCAATTTCATGAAACCAATCTTCAGAAAATGTGACTCAAAATTGGAAATATGCTGACTCAGTAACAATGGACATGTAACAGGCTTTGAGCTATGTGCCTCCATTTGCAACAGAACTGAAAAATTAATGATATTTACCAATCAATTAACATATAGTTCCCTCAATCAATTACATTCAATTAATTGTTTAATACAGTGTTCCTCTAATCAGCTGTTCAAAAAGAAAAAAAAAAAGTTGATGAAAGGTGTTGTCAACAGTTTAAAATTAGTGACAGTGGCAGATAACCTTAGTAGCCATAACAAAGACAGGGCAAGCAGGTAGGTAGCAATGGGAATTGAACCCAAGACCCTCGAATTAAGGGACAATCAGGACTGTAAATACAGTATTGTGATGTAATGTATTAATATTATTTGGTCTTTTTATGGTGTAATAAGTTTTTTTTTCACATTTCAAATAAATAAAATTGTTTAAAACTGTGGTGCTAACCTACAAATGTCGCTAGATTTTTCAAAAGTTGCTTATGATGTGGAATTGTAGCATAAACTGAGATAATGTTTCAAAATAATAGAAAAAATGTGAGATATACAATATAGTTAATGTTGTACAACAAAGAGTGGTCTCAGTAGCAATATGAATGTGACTCTGTGCTTTATTGGACTGGCTGGTGTGATGATTTGTCTTGATCCATGTTCAACAGTCAATGAGTTACATATATGCTATCTAAATACATTTCAACAACATGCATCGCTAATAGTTACACACACACACACACACTGAATAACAGTACCTTGATTAGTTCTCCATGCAGTCGGCTGTATTCCTCTGTGAAATGCTTTCTTAGGGCCCGTTTTTCTAGAATAAGACTATTCACACAGTCTAAAGTGTGTGATCCCAAATGATCAGCATTCTGTTGTATGAGGTTACTGCGAGTTTCAGCTTCCAATAAAATACTATTCCATGCCTTAGAAAGAAAACAACATTATCAACTAAAGTATTTTTTTTATACAACCAAGGATAGCATTTGTGCTAAGAAATACATTTTTAATAAAGCTAAAAAGTTGATTAATAACAAACCTTACTGATAAAAACAAAAAAAGAGAGCCAAATATAAAAGCCATAAAAATAGCAACAAGCGTATTTCCCTAACAGTTTATAATATATTTCTGCCTATAGTACAACCCTAGCTGGACTTGTAATGTCTTCCAAAATTAAACTTTCAAAAGCTAAAAAATATCTGCTTATTTGAAAAACTGTGCCATCTGGGCATATTATCACAAAAATATACATTTTAATAGCTTTCTACACAAAATTTTTATTTTTGGGTTACTTAACACATCAATTTACCACAAAAAAAATAAAAAAATCTTAAACTAATATAGACCTATAAACTGGCTCAAAAGTAAAACTAGAAATTTTTTTATTCACTGACATAACAAAAAGGAATAGTTCAGAAACAAAGACCAAAGTGCTTATAAATTTTCCACCTCACAAAAAAACTTTTAATCAATCAGATTTTATATGCCTTTATTGAAATAAAATACAACAATTTAAAACATTTACCAGTTCTAGTTGAAAGTTTTATTATCACTGAGGCCTATGCCACTTTCCCACTCTAGCACTTGCTAAATTAAGGTATTTATTATTATTATCATATAAATTGTCTAATTACTGATATGTATATACAAGTAGAAGAAATGAATGCCGGTTAAATTAGTTACTAATCACAGTTTGATATCAGATATACTTCTAATCTTTAGCCTTCAACATTAAATATATCAATAAATTGCACCATATTAATGAAAAGTATGTCCACCATATTCTTAAAAAACATTTGAACTAAGAAGTTTGATATGTATACGAAAAACAAATTAACAGATGCAAATTAAGTACAAGTACTGGTCAAATAAAAATACACTGATTTTGCTATTTTTTTTAATACAAAAATGTTTCAACACTATTTTGAACAGGAATAGAGGTCAAATTTCATAAGAAGAAACAAATTAACTGGAAAATCTGTAATTTAATTCAAAACCTTTTTCTCCATTGTGCTTACAGTAATACAATTTATGCTACTACCAGTACTAGTGTGGTTACAGGTGTATAGTTAACTTTCAGAAGATTAAATATAAATATCAAGACTTCTTTCAACTCACTCACATGTCATTAAATGTGCCATGAACTTTACGTTAACATGAACAAATTCTGGCCTTCTAATGTGTAGTTATGTTAGCTGATCTCACCAGTTTTCAATGTACTGAGGTATTGATAGGATAATAAGAAGCAAAATGATTTCAGTGAAATGATATTCTAAAATCATGCTTATTACAAGAAAGATTAAAAAGCCCCAATGATATAGGCATTTATACACCACTGCAATGATATAATATATTTTACATTTATTAGGCATTTTACACCACTGCAAATGATAGAATATATTTTAAATTTATTGGGCATTTTACACCACTGCAAATGGTGTAATATATTTTAAATTTATTGGGCATTTTACACCACTGCAAATGGTGTAATATATTTTAAATTTATTAGGCATTTTACACCACTGCAAATGGTGTAATATATTTTAAATTTATTAGGCATTTTACACCACTGCAATGGTATAATATATTATAAATTTACTTTTGCCTTTAGGTGCATTTGTAAAATTTATAATAGTAAAAAGGATAAACCAATCACACAGAGGTATTTAGAATATGTTACCCGAGTCTGCCTGATACCCAATTTTCTTCACACTAAACCTGACTTAGGCCCAAAGCTTAAACAAAATATTGCTCACAAGATAAGTAGCATCGGCTGACCATAGGAGGATCAAGATGGCCTATTTTTATGTTCCAACCTGCCAAGATAAAGAAGTAAAAGGTAATACAAATACTAATATGTGTACTTACCAACATTATGATTGCACCTTAAAATGACCATTTTAACAATTGATAAAATAGGGACTGTAGGATTACAAAATTCCTTAAAGTGATGCTTTTTATATAGAGCATAAAAATTATAAAACTGTCAATTAAGCATTACTTGGCCACAGCTATGAATGTAGATTAATTTTTTTTTCTTATTCAATAAATATGTTTGAAAATTTTTTTTTCAACAAAGTTAACAATGTTGAAAAAAAATAAGCGAAAAGCCAAAGGAAGCCCAAATTTGTTTTGTTTTTTTTACACACCAGTTTAACAAAACTCTCCTAATCCAAGCCAGACCCGCCCCAAACTGGGATATTTTCTCTTATTACCTATCCATAATTTGGCTCAAACTAACATAATTGCAGCGATTTACCAAATCATAAGGATAACATTTTTTTTGAAGTAACTCAATTTTTGTAGTTTTGATGATCTTGTTTCAGTACTTTTCGTAGCATTACAACTTTCTATATTACAAAACTAGCTAGGTTATGTACATGTTGATCCCTACTTGTCTTTATAAAATTAAAAAAAAAGTTATTATACTTGTTTGTTTCACTTTCTTTTTTTTTTTACTATTACCTATATTTTTATGCACCAGCAGTACCAAGTGTGGTGTGCACGTGTACCCATTTCTCAATTTTATTACTTATCAGGATCACTACCAACCTACCCTCAAGTCTAATTATATGCCCAAAGTAGCATATTGTCCCAAGACAGAAGAGTTCCATGGACTATATTTTTTCTGTATACTTATCTGGAAAAATTACGTTGAAATTGAAATAGTGAACGTTTGATTTAGTTCATTAACATGTACATAGTGATTTAGGCAGCTTTATAAGTACAATAAACTTTAGTTTTGCTCAGCCAATACTGTGAAATAGTCATTGTTAATCTTCAGACATTTTAAAGGTGGGTTTAAATGGTCAATTTTTATGGCCACCATGATCCCTACTATTAAGTACTACAATACTTAATGATTCTGTAATGTGGTATGTTTATTATATTTAACCTTAAAAATTACTAATGATGTCTATACAGACATTTTCCTAAACTATTTATACATCAAGTTACTTGTGGGTCCCCGACTTTGTTGTTTATAGAATCCCTAACAATGAGTCAAACAAAATACTACGTGTAGACCTGCCATTGTACTGAATCCCACTAATTACCATTATACTTTCCCCTATGTATTTCATCCAAATTCTTTGGTCAGTTCTTTACAACGAGTTTTACAACAAGCAAAAATATAAAATTACTCAATATGATACAATGCATCAGTAATGAATGATATAAAAACAAGGCGAAGGTTAAAGATAGTTACAATGTTATATCACACACATTTTTGGAATAAACTCTCACCATTGTAGATAAAGCATAAGACAAATGAAGACTTAAATGTTTTAACTAAAAACAAGCACTAACAAACATTAATTTTTGCCTATAATTTAGTAGCACAATGTTATCCAGATGTTTATTATTAAATTAATAACATTCATATAATACTCGAATGAAACAATTACAAACTGAATTAAACAAAATATGTAATAAAACATATGTCTTTACATAGCCAAATGAGTGGCAATGTGACAGATCTGCAAATTACAGTATTTTGTGGTAAATTTAGCACATGTAACACCTGTAGGCTATAGTTAGTTACAGTTATGAAGTAGACATATTAGACATACAAAATACTGTACAGTAAGACAACAAAACACTATATGAAAGAGGAGAAAGTTCAATATCACATTTTCAAATGACAAAAAAATTAATGTCCCAAGTTCGTCTAATGGTAAATACATAGTACAGGTCAAAGTCTGAATTCTTAAAGTAAAATCGGGCATGATCATAAAAAGAACTTGCAACATTGTGAACATTTCATAGTATTCACTGGTTTTTAAAACAGCAGTAAAAGAGTAAACCCGATACTAAAGAATGTAAAAGTTATTGGAATATATTTTAATATAAAAAAAAATAAAACTATGATACATTTAAGATTATATGGGTCAAAATGTTGCCTTAAAGCTGTTACTTAATTATATGATGCACAGTTTAACCCTTATGAGACCATTCTTTTGGCTATATGTTTATTATGTTTTAGCACTATTTGGATTACACAGTTCCCAAAATTTATACTTAGTAACAATTGATGTTTTAGTGCTACTTGGTTATATTTTCATGGAACTTTAATCACTATACATTTTTATCAATAAAATTACTTAAAACTTAAAAAACAAAATATTTTTAGACTAACCTCACCAATCTGACTTCCACTCAGTTCATGGTTCTCTTCCACCTTTTGCCCCAAAAGACTGAAAGAGCTCAATCCTACTGCATATTCTCTGTCACACTTTATCCTAAGTTGGATGCATCGTCTCATGTTTTCAAGCAATCGAAGTTCTGCATCTTGTAAGTTAATAAGGGCTTCATGGGAAGTCTTGCCTTGAAGTTCAGCAGCAAATCCCATTTACTAAACATAAAAAATACAACATAAGTTCTGCATCTTGTAAGTTAATAAGGGCTTCATGGGAAGTCTTGCCTTGAAGTTCAGCAGCAAATCCCATTTACTAAACATAAAAATACAACATAAGTTCTGCATCTTGTAAGTTAATAAGGGCTTCATGGGAAGTCTTGCCTTGAAGTTCAGCAGCAAATCCCATTTACTAAACATAAAAAATAAACATAAGTTCTGCTCTAATTATCACAGATATAATAATAAGAATTAATTTCTATATTCCTGTGGTTTACACATAAATCATACAACTACCAAGAAATGATACAAATATTTAATAGTTTTAAAATTCACAAAATTTCATTTTGTGAAGCATAAATATACTTATTAACAATTACATATATTGGACCATTTATGAAAAATAAAATAAAATATTTCTGGGATATGCATCAAACAGTTCCATGAAGGCTTGTACCACCACTATCATTAAAAATATACATAATCAAATCATATAAAAGTTTCTGTTACTTGATATATTACAATAATACTTGAGCAAACAAACTTATAAAATACTGTAACAAAATCACAGAAATAACTATTTCATTCAGGTATAGGAAAAGACAAACCAATACTCGGTCAAAACACGTGTTACGTTCCTCAAAATAAAACCATTTCATTATGTTTATGAATCATTGTTTGTCAATTTAATATTATATTAGCATAATGTGCTTATATACACAAGTAACTGAACATTATTGCTAGTTCAGGTTATCAAATGAAAACATAGGAAATTTAAAAAGCTTAGAATTCAAACCCAGAAACACAGGAAAATATAGAAGGTAAATCTATATGCATTTTAAACAAAATTTTGATTTAAAAAACAGTTTGCCTCCTTCTCCACTAACCATCTCTCACTTCTAACTTTAATTAAAAAAATAATACTTTTATCTTTACCATCTTAAACAATAACTAGATGTATTCATGACAATAAAAATGTAACAATAGAAATACAATGAATGTAGTATTGAAAAATAAGAACTTTTGTTTTAGACTTGATATACTAAACTTAGAGAACAGGTAGTTATATCATGGTTATCTTAAAAATTAACTGAATGTGATAAAGCCTTCAAATAAAATAAAGTGAATGTTTCATTTAAAAGATACACAACACTATCTACACCCTCTTGAACAACGCTTACATGTGAAAGACTGTTTCAATAGACAAAAGATGCAACAATAGAAATAAAATGATAGTGGTACTGAAAAATACTAAAATTACATAATGGGTAGTGATATTGTAATAATATTAAATAATGATTGAATGTAGTAAAGACTGTTTACAATAGTCAAAAGTAAATCAATGACTGTTACATTGATGAACAACTATTTCTGGGACTGGAATAAAGACACCTAGTCTAATTGTACTTTCTTGGGATTGGATGTTTCCTTTTCAATGATGAACTAAGCTCTAATTAAGAACAACACTGATTTTAATGTTTCTTTCCTACAGACAACGATTTACTACCACTGGCTGATTTGTCCAGCTTCTTCTCCAGTAGTTATCCCTATTGTTGTTCAACACTCCTTTGATTTTCACATATTTTGTTCATTTCTTTTCTTAAGCTTTCTGTCTTTGCTATGGCTATCATCATTTGTGTCACACCTGCTCCCTATATATCATTGTTTTCTACAACTTTGTTCCAGCTTGCTGTTTCCATCTTTAAGCAATTCTTCTGTACAGGTTAGCTTCCTCTAAATTGTAGTTTCCTTCCTCAACAATGCTTTCTCTCTCTCTCAAGAAGGGAACAGTGTTTGTTACCAGTTTCCTTCTCTTCAGCTTCTAACCTCTTCTTTTCAAACTCAACTTTTTCTTTCTTTCCCTGCCTCTCTTTTTCAGCATTTCCTCCATCATCTTTGTTTATAGTTGCTATAAGTCATTTTAGCACATCTTAACATTTCACTATTGAGTAAAATTTTATGGGGCTAAAGCTTGTCAGGATCTGAAACTTCTTGATATCTTTGACAGTTTTTGGTGACAACATTTGTATTAACACAAGAACTTCTTTCTGTGTCTGCATTTCCATGGGGCAATACTAATGCTTTCTTTACAATGAGAGGCAGAAATCTGCATTTCAAGTTTCCATTGTCAAGGTTTTCAAGAAGACTTGCCTTCAGAAGTGATCTATGCTTTCCCTGTCTTCTAAAACCATCTTCTGTTTGGTAAACTTTCCACTCATCTGTAACATTAGTTTAACATTCTCTTCAAACATCAGTTGTCCAGATAAAATCTCTACATCTGTGATAGAACCTTGATCAAATGGAGACAAACAAACTAGTGCTTGGATCAACTTGTTTTCAAAATGAAGCCTAATGATTAGGTACTTTGATATTGCAGTGCAGAATTACTATCTTTCAAGAATTTCCTTGTGATGGGTCTCTATTTTCATCTTGGAAAGCTCCCGTCTTGCTTCATCACCAGCTGATAATTAATTCCAATATCTAGATTTTTCAGATCTTTGATGCTATACGATTAACAGTATCTGCTTTGACAAACCATCTCAGAATGGCACAAATGAGCATTGTCATTTGACTGGATAGCAAGTGAATCATACATTGATCAATTTGGAACTCTTAGAGAAAATCTTCAAAAAGAGGGATAACTGACAACAGAAAGAATAATTTGGCTTATGTGTCAGGTCATCTTAGTGGTTCCCTTATCCCTTTGAAGTTGATACTCTTTGGCATTATCTTTGGGTCCCTCTCTAATTTTGACACATATTCTCTTATCCCTGACCACTGCTCAATGATGTACCTTTAGGTTGGTCCAATGCTCAGACAATGAACTTCTGTGCAATTTATAAAGACTTCCTCTGGAAGGTCAAGATCTATTTCTATGACTCTGTAATCCTTCCTTCTTCCAGACAAGATCTTAAATAGTCCAAATAAACCTATCACTAATTGTTCTGTTTCCTGACCATAATCTGTTATGTCTTTACTAAAGGCATTGTGCATTGTATGAAAATTGCATGTATCTACATCAGCAAGACCACTCCATTCTGGATCAGCTTTGGCTAACTTGGAAACTTTTCTAAAGACTGTCTTGTTACTATTTGCTCCATCACTACCCAATGCAACTAGGGATTCCACCATACAATCTGCATGGAAGAATAATAATGACTTATAATATCTGCACCAGACTTCATCATGGATTGGAGACCAGTACCTTATTCAAGAGATCCATTTGTTTCTTTAGTTGTGCCTGAGTTGTTTCATCATGCTGCAATGAAAAGGTTATTTGAATTTTGTACATCATACATCATAGCAGAAGGAAAGTGGGACCCAAACAATCTGATAGTAGGTAAGATAGCTTTGTACTGCTCATATTGAAACTGTCCACTATTGGGCATTTGAACATTGCTTTGAAAATTTCACCAATACAATCACTAGTTCTGAAGCTCATGTTGGACAATGCACATTTTGCTACCCAAGTAACTTCCACACACACACAAGGTATCCTCTCTTGGCACAGTGTAATTTAAAATTATGGATTTATCTTTTCCAGTTAATGTCCAAAATAACTGACTACAAGGACCTCCTTTTTCACCTGCAAACTTTTTACTTGCACTTTCCTGTGAGGTACCAATGGTTGGTTGACTTGAATTCGAATTTTGTCTGATTTGGTGAAGAAATGAATTTACTCAGTTTCACCCACCTACATGCAAGTCCTATCTAACCACTTACACCAATCAACAACAAGGGTAGAAAGAAGGGCTCCAACTGCAACCAAAGAGGAAAGGGTCAAGTGTTGATGCACAGATAATACACAAGATTCCAAAGTCTCAGGGACAGGATAGAAAACATATCACCAAAAGAAACATAGAAATCCCAAAAAGAAAGATGCAGCAAATGTAACTGGATAAGGTTGCATTGCAACCCAGGAAATCCCAACAACAGCGAAACTACATGTGTAAAGTGAGAGCCAAAGATGACAAACGAGCCAACATGGAGGTAATAAGGAATCTAGAAAAACAGGGAATTGAATAAAACATACTTGAGAAATCATGTCCAAAAATGCCATATTAGGCCTGACTGATTCAGCAGGAAGGGTAGTGGAAAACACAGCAAAATCTGGTTGTGTAAAAAAGGCTAACAAATCCTCATCGGCCAAACAGGTTTGGCTTGTTCAGGAAGATTAGTCAGACAAGCTCAGGAGAAGAAGGTTGACCCAAATAATGAAAAATCTCATGATGGATAATAGCAGAGAAATCCAATGACAGGTCTTGCCTACCTGCAGCCTGTGAAAATAGTGCTAGAGGTATAACACCCAAAGTGAGAAAATGAATCTCAGAATTAATTGCAGAAATATGTGTTTGATGTAAAATATGCAAGTGTGAGAAAAAATATAGAGTGGGAAATTATGTTAAATTAAAGACTTCTTCAATGTAAAGACAAAAAATAATAATGAAGAAATCCCACTTTGGAAATTAAACTTTTAAAATTACAATTCACACAAAAAACACCAAAAGAAAAATTGCCTGAATAATAATACTGACAAACGAGAAGTGATAGTTCAGTAGAACTGAATAGTGGGTGTCACGTGTGTCATGAGAGTATGTTACACTCTTATTGTTGGAGAACTGACAGATGATGATTTGCATGAGACACACATTGGAATCAATCAATTCCAATGGAGGGGAGGTAGAAGGTTCGTGGCATGTGTAAAAAAGTTTTTGCATATAGAGGGCAGAACTTATGTGAGAAGAGGTAACATACCATATCGGAACATCCTTTTATGTGAATAAATCTGTTGATAAAAATGTTTGCTATACCTTTGTAACTTCTTTTTTACAATCAAATTGTGGCTATCACTTTCTTTGATAAAATACATAGCCAAAACAAACTTAATAAATAATGTTCTTACTTGTTTGTTGTTTTCTACAGCATGTATTAAAAATGTAACTGTTTTTTCAAGTTGAAATATAAGCTCAAACAAAAAAAATATATACAGAATTTATAACTTAGAAATAGGAGAATCATATGCAAGTAATAATTCCAAAAATTAACTATTTGGGTTTACATAGTGAACTTTTATAATTCCTTGTCTCTCTTTAAAATGCATTATTAATTAAACCTTAGTCACTACCTAATAAAATATTTTTTTTACCTGGATATCTGATTTTTATAATTACAAATTACTGCCTTAATACCTCAATAATTAAAACTGCACATAATATTAATTTCTAAGTTAAAATGTTCTTATAAGTATGACTTATTCTTATCAATGCAAGTATTCAATATGACCCTGTGCAAAAAAACAAAAACACAATTACTGTATTGCTATGCTTTACGTGTTATTCAGTTACTTTACAAAGTTATTTTCAAATGACTGACAAAAACACTTCTCTTAAGCAGGATAAGATATTTCAACTTTGCTATGTATATTAAATACATGTAACAGATAACATCTGCATGTTTTTAATCATTAAACATTTTTATATCTCTGCCCAAAGAGCAAATGTATGTTTTTTTTATGTTATCATATGGCAATGGATACAATATAATCTTTTAAAAGTGAAAAACAGCATTTCATACAATGGCATTTTAAGATTAGAGATGCCTGTGGGTTGTATCTGCCTGTGTTTTTGGACAATGCATCAATCTTCTAGCAGGTATTCATTAAATCATAATGGTTGTATATGGCATTTTAAGATTAGAGATGCCTGTGGGTTGTATCTGCCTGTGTTTTTGGACAATGCATCAATCTTCTAGCAGGTATTCATTAAATCATAATGGTTGTATATGGCATTTTAAGATTAGAGATGCCTGTGGGTTGTATCTGCCTGTGTTTTTGGACAATGCATCAATCTTCTAGCAGGTCTTCATTAAATCATAATGGTTGTATATGTGAAATATCACTGAAACACAATCATGACTGATAGCTGGGTTAGGAATTCTAAAAGAACATTGCTGGAGTAGAGTTATGAGTCTTCAACAGAGATGTGACAACATCAGAACGTAACTGAAGCTTGATCCAGGTGGATGCATGGATTGAAGCTTTTTCTGTTCATTTCTGAGGAAAGGAGTACATATTGGATTGAGATCCATGCCTTGATCACAGTTCAGGGATAGATAACGGATTTTGATATAAAAAGCTCCTTTAAGTTTTCTGGTTCTCAATGTTGTGTACAGATGAATATTTCTCATTAATTCCAATTGATAACATTTCCAGTATTATAGTTGGGTTCTGGTAGAGCTGTTTTTTCTGGATGGTATCTTCATGTTCCTTTATTCATCGTTTTATTGTTTTGCTGCCTCTCTGATATAGGTTTCACTGCATAAGCACAGAATATAGATAACATTCACCTGTTTGTCTTCACTTTTTGGGTATTATTTTAGTAAATATGTTTTAAGTTTTTGTTAGATCTAAAGTACACTTGTTAAACCAACTGCATATCCCTTTCAATTTGTAACTTAGTTTCAGAATGAATGGAAGGCTGATGATAGTCAGGGCTTTCTTTGATAGGTTGTTTAGGCAGAGTATTCATGATGAAACTTAGTAGAATGGACGGCAACTGTCTGTTGTAGAAACAAGTGTAGCGGACAAAATGTCTTCACCAATCAGAAACAGAGATAAACCAACCAATCATAACACTCCCCACAATCCACCAGAATACTATAAAGTCTGACTACACCATACACACACTGACATGAAGACAAACGACTTTGAAATGTAGTCTTCTACACCTGTGTTTCTACTACAGGTAGTTGCCATCCATCAGTCAAGGCTTTCATCTGAAGAATGTGAGGGATAGTTTTCTTTGTAAAAGATGTTGGAATAGCCATATGTTTGGAAAACTTTGTAGAGACATTTGAGAGCTTAACTTGATATTCTGCAACAATTTCATTGTTTATAAAAGAACAAAAAACTATCACACGTGGTATGCTGATATGGCATTTAAACAAAGTTAACATTTTCCTCACCTGAAAATGTATTTCAGATAGAGCAGATAGTTAACATTCACACCTCTGTAAAAAAATTGTTGAGCATGCACCAAGTCTTTGAATGAACTCTTACTTCTACCCTCAATAACTTAACTGCACTAGTCTGTGAAGTAATCAGCATTAGACTATACCCCTCCACCAATAGGAGCCCAACACATCTTTCTTGCCTAGTATTCCCCATAAGAACTTTGAGTAAAACAAAATCTCATTCTTGACAGGCAAAATACATACATCTGAAGTGAGTAGGTAAGATGGGTAGTCCTCTAGAAAGGTGAGTATCTATCCAAAATACATTTTCAAGTATTGAAAATGTTAACTTCAGAAATGTAATTTGCCTCTCCATGGGTGGGGGAAGAGGAATATCCATATCGTGGGAACAACTGAACAATCATGAAAAAGAGAAAGAGAGAGGTGAAGAAACAGAGGTAGACATATGACAGAAGTCAGCAGATCTTTGTTCATATTCCACTTATCTGCCAGAGACCACTGAAGGGGATGCAGATGGCCACATCAAAGAGGGATGAGGAACTTGAGAGAAGCTAGAGTCCCCAAGAAGAAACTCTCATGCATGAAGAGGAGATGCAAGCCTTAGAAACCAGAAGTTCCATGTCTCGATGATGTAAAGGAGAAGGCTGAGCCTTTTCAGCAAATAAGTTGAGAAAGACCTCCAAGTGAATCAGATACTGAGTGAAGATTAATACTGGCATGGAGAGTTTGGCCAGCCAACCCAAAGAAGGAGAGAGGTCACAACAGGGAATGCCTCGCAAGATAGGGCAAGAAGGAGCCAATTGTCAATGTAGCAGTATAAATGCAGACCCAATAAATGCATCCTCCATGTGAAAGCCCATAGGAACAGTTCAAAACAATGGAGCCATAACTAATATTTGCACAACACACATCAAATGTATGGGAAGGAATACAATGCACTTGTTGCTACATGTAAACTGGCAGCATGCAGCAGTCAATGTGCAGGAATTGTACAGAAAACCTGTAAAAGGAATTGTCAAAAATGGCTCAAAATAATCACTTTTGTTTTTCAAATGTTAAAATCATTGATGGAGAAATTATTATTCAAAGAAGCTCTCTTCTTTAAAAAGAAACTTAGCATTAACCAGTAATCGGGTGTAAAATTATATTTATATAGAAGACAGCCTCCTCCATGCACTGAAGATGCAGGGGATCTGAGGGGCAAAAAAGAAGATAGAAGAAGGATAAAGACAGGAGAGGGCACTTAGAAAGTACCTGGATAACCCAAGGGCACTCTGCAAAAGAAGTCCACAGGTGTGCCAAATGGGACATTTGAGCTCCCACAGTACCACATGGCAGCTACAGAAATAAGCCACCTCTAAGTCCCTCAAAGGCAAGCCTGTCAGGAGTGGATGGGGGTGGCGGTGTTTAAGCTTGAGTTTATAAAATATTAGGAATTCCCCCAAAAACATCATCTTTAAAAAAGAAGGATGCCCAACAGTGTTCCCTAAAATAAGACTGGGGGAATAAAACTCCAAAAAATAAGGCATCCTGACCAGGCAAATCCTAGAAACTAAAAGTCCAAATTAATTGGGCAACTGCTGAAGAAGAAATCAAAGGCAGCATAGAAAAGAGATATGTGTACTTTCTCAAGCTAAGCTTGTCAGAATCATGATGAAGAGCATCAGGTCAGAGTCATGATGCAGAGAATCAGGGAGACTGTGAAAAACAATGGAGAGATAGAAAAGAAGCTGAGCAAACAACAGACAAAAATCGAAGTTCCTCAAACCAGAAAAAGAGATTCAAGGGTTTTGAGCTTGAGAAAAGAAAAATTCCAGCCATAGGTAATAGTATAGGTGGAGTTACTTGATCCTCACTGAGGAGAGAAGAACCACAAACAAAAGCAAGCAGTAGGAAGAGTTGGTCAAAACTGTACAAAGACATGGGAAGCTCAGCAGAAGCTATAGATGCAGGAGGCTGCGGTTCCTTTACTTGAGGCAAGGGTAGAATGAAACCAACCACTTTATGCGCAATGGCAATAACATTGCTCTCAAAGTGCCTCCAGTCACCAATGAAGCAGTAGAGAATGAATCCTACTGAGGAGTGTCTGGACCTTGGGAGGTTTAAGAAATATGGATATATGAATTCAAAGTCTAGACAATCCACAAAACCTTTTTCTTTTAATTTAGTAATTTTTTTTTATTGTTTTTAACTTTCTTTAAAGTGAAAAACACAAAGAAGAAAGAGAACAAATCAGATGTTAACTGAAAGTTAAAAATAATTAAAGGAATGCAAAAATTCTGTATTTTTTTAATGTAAAAATAACATGACTGAACATTGAAGAGTTAAAGAAAAGAATAATCTTTTGGTTTACACAAAGTACGCAAGGGGTGTACTGAAGATAAAGGATTTTTGAACCCATTATTGTTGGAAAAGCATAGTCTAATGCTTATTGAATCACAGACAAGCACAGCTCATATTATTAAGTGTAAGGGTGAGAGCTTGTTCAAAGACTTTGTGCATGAGCAAAAACTTTTCTGCTGTGGTGCAAGATATTAATTATCTGTTCTATGGAGAGATGTAACTTATACTGACTAACATTATTGGCCTACATGTAGGTCCAGCTCAAGGTGGGTTCAAAGGTCTCAAACAAACCACTGCAAAATTTAAGGGGGGAAATATCAAAAACATACTAACAAGCAAAGAGAAAAGGGACATTTGTGGTAAAAGTCTGTGTGCAGAACTTGCAGTAAATATCATTTGGAATACCAGAAAATTCAACTTCAGACAAGGTCTTACGTATATGAAAGCCTAAAGTAATTTTTCCAAATATATTTATTGCTCTAAGAGCTTCATTACTTTTGCCCATTAGTTTGGCAAGTGGCAAAAGATCATTTTTGAGACTAATGCTCATAAAAACATTTTTGCTTTCCACAATGGGACAAGAGATTAAACGGTATAGCAGTAATTTTTATAGGAAATGAAATGGACAGAGAAATTAATACAGGCAAATTAAGGAAAGATTTTGCCATGTTAAAAGCTCGTAAAGCTCCATTTTCTAAAAACTAAATTTAAGTTTGTTTCTTTTTAATGTATTTTTCTACAATGTACCATATTTGTACTCTGTATTCGGAATTTAAAAAAAAATTTGTAAGGTACAGAATAAATAAAAAATTAAAATTAAAAAAAAGTCAATTTTTTATTTTCACACCCTACAGTTTTTGAACTTGATCTAGCACTGCCTACATGTATTATCAATATCTTTACTCGTAGATTAAAATCATTATTTTTATCTGCAGATCAAAATGTGTGGAAAACAGCTTACCATACAAGTGAAACTAGCAACTCTTATGCAGAAACTTTCAACCAGAATTACAACTCTCAAAACTAACCTAAAAGCTGTCATGCAAACTATTTACTGGTTTTAATTTCTTATACAGAGCATCACATAATTTGATAATAATAAATAATGCACAGGTATTCTGTTGTCAATTTCATTAAAGATACTTAAAATTTTACTTCAAAAATATTTTTGTCCCACATCAAGAATTTTCTGTTTTTTGTTATTATCATCATCAAATAGAAAAATAGAATCTGAAGTTAATTTCTTGTTCAATATCAGGAAGACTAAATAAAACAGTACACATTTACCTTACCAAAACTTTAAATAATAAATTAATTATACTGAATGGTACTTTTGTATATGGAAATGTTTTTCATGGTTATTCAATAATCTTTTGTGCACTTAAATTGTTGACAATATTTGTATAGGACTGCACAGGTACTCAAACAAGCATCGCTAACTAAGAACTATTTGCCACCGAGCACCAACACCTGAGGCACACTATTAATAACAAATGGTCAGTTTGACTGGGCTATTAATAACAGTTTGTTTCCTTTCAACCAAACACCCTATAATCCAATCAACAAGTCATTTTCCAACCTCCATCAATGCGAGTTTTAGATTAACCTTTGTACGACACCTTACCAAACTTCCTACAAATCTCATTACACTAAGTTCACATCCATTCCATCTTCCAACTGACAAGTAACATCTCAAAAATACAAGTTAACAGATTATAAGATAAGATTATTCTTTAGTCAATCCATGTTGGCTTTCTTTTATGACACCATATTTTACCAATTGATTTTACAGTTTCTTTTATAAGACTCTTCAAAACTTATCTTATCACAGAAGTAAGATTAACTGGCCTAAAGTTTTCAGAGCCACTCTTCTAGTCCTGTTTAAAATTATAAGTAATGTCAGTAACTATCCTACCTTCAAGCACCTAACCGATGTATATTTATGTACTAAAAACTTAAGAGAGAGATACTCAAGTATCTGATATTTGATCTCCATTAAAACCATTTGAAAAAACTGTCTGGTACTGGTTCTTTACTTTTAATCTGTCTGTCTATTTCTTTACCATCAAACAATTAATATATATGCATGCTGCAGGTTAATTTTGCTATTTTTCAAAGAATGATCAGGTCAGGAATATTTGTAGCAAATTCTCTTGTAAAAATATATTACTTCAGCTAGCTCATAATCTTTGAAAAGAAAAACTGATTGTCATATCCTTTAACCCTTCCATGTCAATTTTTTTTAGAAATGAGCTAAAAAAAAAGTTTTTATTTCACTTTTTGATAGCCTATGCTTATGTATTAATATGATACATTATATTTCAATGAAACTATAGGTAATAAATATGAATGCTTTTCTGAAGTGTTTATGAAACAAAATTCAAAACAAATCTGATAGAGATAAGGACAAATAATTAAAGATACAGCAAGAAATGGATTGTCCAAATTAACTCGAGCAATTATTTTTAAAATAGGAGGGTGTCCAAGTTATCTTTGGCAAACTACAGAAGAGGTTAAGGGCCCAAACCTTGCAATTAGTTTTAATGATCAACCAGCTAAGGCAGTGTTATTTTTCTAATAGAGTAATAGTCCCACATAATACCTTGCCTTCAGACGTGATAGAAGCTGATTTGTTAACTTTTAGAAATGAAAAACAACTCCCTCTTTTATCAATGGTCCAATTCCCATTCTACATATCTTTTATCATTTCTAAAGAAACTATTACTGTTAACTCTATCATTACATTCTAACTGGCATTTTGTAAGCCTTTTTTGATGTCCCAATTTCCTTTTTAACTATTTTCCTACACTTCTGTAATCCTCTAAACCTTTCATCCTAGCTGTTAATTCAAATTTCCTAAACTAATAACGTTTATGTCCTATTTTATCCATTATGTCTCTTCTACAACATCTAAGTCTATTCCTCACACTCACAGTAGTTATTTCTTTCTTGACAGTACATGCCAGTCTGAATTAAAAACAAACTGTGTTTCAAAATTTACATTTTTTATCATTCCCTTTTACCTTGGTCAGCCAAATCAACTGAAGCTAACATCTGCCTCAATACTTCAACACTGGCTTTCTAAAAATACAGAACTAAAACTGTGTTCTGTTAATGTTGTACTTGATCTTGGTGTGCTGTAATTGTAAAGTTTTACTATGGTAGACCTTCCAACCCCCATCTTTAAAATGTAAAGCCATTTCAGAACATCCCTCGTAAATTTTGAAAGGTTTACGATTTCCAAAACATGAATTAGGTATTGATTCACCATACTTTATCCCTTTAAACAAATATTTTAAGTTAAATCTGAAAACTGGAAATTATACATTAACAATTTAAATTTAACCTTGGCTTAAGGTAAAAAAAATGAAATACAAGTCTGTCATTAAATTACTTATTTCTTTATTGGTTTTGCTTGTATTTACTCCTATAATTTCCATTATACTGTTGCCTATATTGACTTAAATATTGGAATTTGTAAATCTTTTCCGAAGAATGACTCCCCTAGTTTCCGCCTGCCCCACGTACACTCATATTGCTTCCAACGCCTATGAATGATCGTGTGAACTAAGGAAATATGAGAATTAAATCGTGATAGTAACATCTTATCATATTCGTAGTCCGCCTTAACTATTCATAAACTTTTCTCACCTTTGTCCTTGAAGTTGCACTTCCGTGTTTATTAAAGTTCCTCCCAGAAGTCAAATTTTTTCAAATTATTAAAATGAAGATGTATACGTTTTCGAATCTGTTACTTTTGTTCCTTTACTTCTTCAAAATATATATTGTCTGCAAAAACTTCGATCACCGAGTACGTTGCTCTTCAACACACACACATCCTCCTTCCCAGCGTTACTACGACCATTCTGATATCTATTAGTAGTAGTAGCAGTATACAACAACTTCCGCTAGAGAAACTAAAACCTGAAGTCGTATAATGCCACACATTTTTAATAGTATAGCTCCGTGTATAAAACAAAACGGTAAATGGCATTTTAATATTTAGATTGAATAAAAGTAGATCTGGGATAAAACTTTTTTTTCAGTGAAACTTTTTTTCTTTTGTAGAATCATGCTTTGGCCATTAACTCCTGATTCAAGCTTGAGATTAATTGATGGTAATAAAATGTTTTGATATATTCAAGTATAGATAAGCAAAAAGCTTTATGTTTTCAAAAACACATCTCCAATTAAGTTTCGTTTTATTTCTAGTTCAGTAAATATTATACTGAAAAAAAACCTGTAGTTTTATTAAACATGTTATTGAATCAGTTATTTGTTAAATTACAACAAAATGCAAATGATAAACATGATTTCTGGATAATTAAAAATAATGAACTTGTCTTTAAAATTCTGGAAAATTTGAATAAAACACAATTAGCAGATACAGTCCAAACAAACGATTTCACTACGTTATTTACAATTATACCACTTAATGATTTGGTAATGGTGATAAATTCTTTAATAAGTCAATTTATAGATCTACCCATAAAGATAAACTTTAGTGCTAATAATATCAAAACCATATTCAGTTTTTGCACATATAATAATTATATTCATTTTGATAAGCACATTTTTAAACAAACAGTAGGTATACCGATGGATTCAAATTATTCAAGTTGTGTTGCTAATTTATCTCTTTATTCTTACGAAATTAATTTTATAAATAATTTTCAAATCCGGAATTATTTTATTTAACATATAGATATATTGACGATTTAATTTGCATTAATAATCCAGTAATAACTAATTATATTGGTAACATTTATCGTACAGTTCTACAGATCGAGAACACTTCTATATCAAACACTGAAGTACATTATTTGTATTTAGTTATTAAGATAAAGATTAATTATAGTAATATTAATATTTATGATACAAGAAATGATTTCACATTTCAAATTTTTGGATTTCCCTCTCCAAACAGTACTTTGCCAACAAATGTCATACAGAGTATTATGCATTCACAGCTTTTTAGGTACAGTTCTTCATATCTAATATTAATATATCAGTACATAAATGGCTTTGATGGGAAAACTTTAACAAAATATTTTTAATTATTTTATAACAAATATAAAAAGGATTTATATCAATTTGAAAATAGTGATTTAAACAAAATGATGATATACACAATAAATAATAATTTCTAAAATTTACTGTTGGGGAAATAATTGGAATTACTTATTTGGACATTTTATACCTTATATAGGTGGATTCATGTAGTTGTATCACCTTCCTTATGTAAGACTTCCTACTGCTTGGATCTTTTTAGTTTTTTCGCTGCTTTCTACTGATGATTGGATGGCAATTAGCTACATAATTTTATCCAACCTTCTAATCTTAAAATGTAAGACACTTGATCGCAATGACAGACATAAATGTAATCAATTAAGCTAAATCTTAAATTTAAAACCTAAATTACTGTCAAGTCCTAACTAAGGATCTTTTTTAGTACGTTTGAAGATCCAGATAGTAGCATGGAGCCCCCCAGTGGTACAGCGGTATGTCTGCAGATTTATAACGCTAGAAACCGGATTTCGAAACCAGTGTTGGGCAGAGCACAGATAGCCCATTGTGTAGCTTTGTACATAACAACTACAAACAAGTTGCATGGAAGGGTGGAGAATGGGAGCTATACTAATTTAATCACAAACATCTTATGCGTCAAAAAAAGATTCGGCGTGCGACTTAAAGGAAAGGAATACAAATTGGCGGCCAAAACTGGCAGCTACACTTATGACATTGATAAGAATTTTACAGAAGATATTCATTCATTAATTAGCCAGTCCCCTTTTTTGTTCAGTTTGGGGCATGATGGTGGGTAGAAATATCCCATGTACGCATATAGGCTGTAGCC
>NW_013666901.1:208948-212467 GCF_000517525.1 Limulus polyphemus | reverse complement strand
TAGTTTATTCTTCCTTAATACAACTTTGCAATAAAAAGAATTTCCACAGTCATTTTAACCTAAACACACGCTATAATTCACAATGATTTACACACTTTACTTACGGCATGACTCGAATGTCCATCTCTGTCTCTGCCTGTCTGCAATTATTTATGCCGTCACTTCTTGCCGGTCTTATGTATACAAAATAGAAGGCGTCTGGCAAACACTCGAGCTTTCAGGAACATTCGAGATACTCATTACGTGTTACCAGGGTCACGTGACTTCCGCTGTCGTAACAGTATTTTACTTCTTCTTTTGCCTTTTTTTAACGGTTGTTTGGAGCACATTGCCTAGTTGCTTTGCGCCATTAAACCCCAAACAACCAACCACAAACAAGTCCAAAACAAAAGCAATATCCTTTTGAGATTGCATGCGTTTATATTTGTTTGTTTGTTTTGAATTTCGCACAAAGCTATACGAGGGCTATCTGCGCTAACCGTCCCTAATTTAGCAGTGTAAAACTAGAGGGAAGTCATCACCAACCACCGCCAACTCTTGGGCTACTCTTTTAGCAACGAATAGTGGAATTGACCGTCACATTATAGCGCCCCCACGGCTGAAAAGGTAAGCATGTTTGGTGGGACGAGGATTCGAACCCCCGACCCTCAGATTGAGAGTCGAGCGCCCTAACCACCTGGCCATGCCGGGTCCATGATGGACAGAGCACAGATAGCCAATTGTGTAGCTTTGTGTTAAATCAAACAAACAAATACATCCCCTTACACTTGTTCTTAACTAAAAAGACTTGATACTTTAGGCCATAGAAGCCAAGAGGGCGGGAACTAGGACTGCTGAGGGTACGGTAGCACCCTCTTGTTGACGTACGTGGGATTGCACATGCGGGGTTCCAATCATATATTGGGTTTTCGATTTTGTTCAATGTTTTTTCATCCCCCTTCTATAAAAATTATTCCAACGTCAATTAGAGAAGCTAGAGTTTTCAAATATGTTTTAATTTAAAAACGATTAGTTGTGATTTCTTTCACGACATCAATGAACCTGTAAGAAGGTTGTTGATTTATGAAGTGATTTAATATAAAAGAGTTATCAACTCTTAGTAAACCCGAAATTCATAGTTTTAAAATGTTTGAAAGGGTAGAGAATATAGGCCAATAGGAGATTGATGAAATAGAGTGTGCTGTTTTGCTTTGGAAAGGAGCAGTGAACGCTATACTCAGAGCCAGACAGCTAAAGGAAAAGATTTTAGAGAGGAACAGGAAGCCGTATTGGTGCTTTGTCGATTTGGAAAAAGCATACGATAGGGTGTCACTATATATCAATTATTGGTGTCTTAGGGAGAAGAGAGTCGCAGAGAAGTTGATGATGAGAGTGAAACAGTGAATTATGGAGCAACGACAACAATAAGAATAGGAAAAAGAAGAACTGAATACTGAAGTAAAAGTAGGTCTACACCAAGGACCAGGTTTAAGCCCTTACCTGTTTGTGATAGTGATGGATGTCTTGAGTGAGAAGAGGAATGCTTTGGGAACTCTTGTTTGCAGATGACTTGGGGCTGCAAGAGAGGTGCAGAATGGTAATATAATCTAGAGAGAGAGGAGATTTAAAGGAAAAATACAAGGAAAACAGAGTTAATGTTAATAAAAACGGTCAAATAAATTTAGATATTTAGGCTCCAACATTACCAACTAAAATTAGACGTTCTCCAATGTATAGCATAAAACAGTGCTGTAATATAGTTAATTTTTGTGATGTACATTCTTGATTTATGGTTGTTAAACTTTATTTACTTATTATCTTACCCGTTGCTACAAAATTTTAGATGAAATGTACAGAAACATTAATTCTTTTAACTGGCCTTCTATTTTCTGAACCATGTTTTTTGTACTTAGGCTGGGCAAAGAATATTGAAATTTATACTATTTTCTTACAAAAATAGATCTTCAAGGTAGAATTTATATCCATTTCTCTCTATATATACTTTATAGATATCTAGTTTTCTGCTTGGAACTGTTCTTAAATATACAGTTATCAGCATGTGATACTTAGATATCACAACTCAATCATTTTATAACATAATATATGTTTATTCAAACACATTTTCAAAATTTTAGTATGTATTTCTGTACATAATTACAAGTTATTATATTTAACCTTGAACTCATTTAATTCTGCCCTTAGGATCATGCACTTCGAAAGTTAGGTCCATGGACTGTGTATTTTACATCTGGCTCACTTGCTGGATAATTCGCACATTTGTTTTTTTAGTGAGCATGTTGGATTACATGTGGGATTTCAAAGAGATGGAAAATTTGATTTACTTTTCTACATTAAAGGCCTTTTCCTAAGTTGGGGACAATATCTGCTACTGATTCTGGCCTGTAGTTAATATAATTGTAATGTAATTATGAGCAAGGCTAGGTATCGCGTTTTCGCGTTTTCATCTTGTGAGGCTGCTCAAGTACTGATAGCCCTAAGCCAACCTGGAATAATGAAAAGTGTTTCTGTCTTACTATACGTATAGTTTCATGTGCTATATTTCATAAACACTAGCTAAAGGTACTCATTAAGGAAGAAAAAATTGTACAAAGGATAATGTTAGGTAACGTTTCCTTTCCATCTTTCTTGTTTTTATATCAAATCCCAATGACCTCAAGGTAATAATTGGCTCATTTAACTGATTAAGTTCTTGTGTCTTTAAATATAAGGCCAAAAGTCTATACGAAAAGCAGAAACGTGATATATTTCAAACAATCAACCAACCATACTGAGATCATTAGACTTTACTGCAGAATCAGCAAGTAAAGTGTATCCAAGGTTCAAGGAGTGGGAGTCAGTAATTTCAATTTCATGAGTGGGGCATCAGCCCACGCTTTTTCTGACTGACTACTCCCACTTTCCATAGTTTTTACATTAACTATAGGCAAATGTATGTATTGTACTAATGCTACTGTTATGCAATTATCACTAAACACTATTTTCCCTCGATGAAACTTCGGCTTTATGTTCAAAAATATATGATTTTAAAAACTCTAACAGATTTTTACATGGCAATATATGTGTGGTCAAAAATGAAACCAAATTCCACTAAACTCAACAATCATATGACGATCTGAGACACAGGTTTGACTATTCTCTCTTGTTTCCTCCCAAAACCAAGTATGGCTCCATTAGGGTGGTTATGCTATTTCAGTATTCAGACTGCAGAAGTTCTGCGTTGATCCTTCAGCAGAAACTATGTTCTAAACCACAGAATAATTGATTAATAATTAATTTTATTATTTGAATTTTGAAATACTTGAATTTGATGCCTGACTTTATTTATTTTTTTTACACACAAAGAATGAATTATAAAATAAAAAGAGGAAAAACGATTTTATTCAAGGTAGTAAATTTATTTGTTGCTTCTGTGTATTTACCTACGTTTAGAAATTTCATGAAAAGCTACACACGAGCTACATGTGCATAATTATGTGGTGACAGACTAGATGGATTGTTTGTTTGAAGTTAAGCACAAAG
>NW_013666901.1:196227-208189 GCF_000517525.1 Limulus polyphemus | reverse complement strand
CAGATTCGATCATTAAGGAACACTTATCTAAAACTTGCTACAAATCAAATAGTAAAGTATCCAGTTTTAGTGTAGTCGAGTAGAAGGTCACCAAGAAATATTATC
Organism: Limulus polyphemus; assembly: GCF_000517525.1. NCBI lineage: Eukaryota > Metazoa > Arthropoda > Merostomata > Xiphosura > Limulidae > Limulus > Limulus polyphemus. The sequence goes on along the minus strand of NW_013666901.1, from coordinate 208,084 downwards.
CTTACTCTCCTCAGATTCGATCATTAAGGAACACTTATCTAAAACTTGCTACAAATCAAATAGTAAAGTATCCAGTTTTAGTGTAGTCGAGTAGAAGGTCACCAAGAAATATTATCCTTACTCTCCTCAGATTCGATCATTAAGGAACACTTATCTAAAACTTGCTACAAATCAAATATTAAATTATCCAGTTTTAGTGTAGTCAAATAGAGGGTCACCAAGAAATATTATCCTTACTCTCCTCAGATTCGATCATTAAGAAACACTTATCTAAAGCTTGCTACAAGTTCAGTGAACTAATGCAAGTTTAGTGCTTTCAATGAAGCTCTCAAGAAACTGAAATTTACTGTAGGCGTTTAGACTATAGACTTCTACATTTTCCTTACTACAGATTTTAATTAAAGTATTTGCTTATATGTTTTAACGCAAAGTTATCTGCGATTTGTCCACCGCGAGGTATCGATCCCCCTGTTTTAGCGTTGCAAGTCCGAAAACTTACCGCTGACTCACTTATTTCTTTTACAAATTGTATATGTATATAAACACACACACCGGCATTTTTTTTCAGTCCTATGATGCTCAACTGCTAATAATTAAACTATTATTTTATTTTAAATATTTTCTTGTTAGAATTTGTGTTAGAAACTATATAATATTGAAATAATTGTAATGTACGTATAATAACTCTAACTAGTGCACAATTTAGACACGAGTATTAAACATACACTTCTTTCAAACAGCAAGTGTTCGTGTTTCGGTGGAGACGCCTTATTGACTACCCGTACAAAGCATTTCATGTCATCAGGAACGCCCGCTTTTATTTCATATCAAGTATTCAATGAATGGTAGAATTTTCAGACAATCAGATTTGGAATTCAGCACAGATTTTATCCAACGAGTGGCGCCACTCTGGTATGTGTATTCCTTGAAAATCACGATAAGTGAGCATTTAATTATAGTAGCGTGTTAAGATGTATATTGCTATAAAATGTGAACACAAGCATATCATATCGGCCCACAACCTGTTGAAATTGTTCTTAAGAAGTGTTATTTAATAAACCTTTAAAAAAACACATAAAAAATAATTTATTAATTAATTAAAAATAACCGAAAAACTGTGGAGACTAATAATAACAACCCGCAACAACAACAACAATTATTATTATTATCACCATTTAGTCAATTTGGTTGACGCTTTTATCCAAGGTGACTTACAGAAATTTTCAATATATATATATATACACACACACACATACTAGCTGTACTCTCACAGGGTCCCCGAAAGTGTTCTGTTTCAAGAGTAAATAAAACCAAAATTAAGAGTAACAAATATTTTTATTTCTTGCTTTTAAAGATCATATGTCGTACTGTGTTGTAGCCTACAAAGTGTATACTTCTTCTTGTGATTCATGCCATTCGCACGTTTTACTGACGTCAGGACAATAAAAATTGCAACATTAATCGTCCTTTATGTGACGCATTTTTAGTGAATACTGACTGACTAATAAAGAACATCTACTGTATGGTGGTAGTAGTGATTAAAACAGGTGACCCCTCCAGGAAGCCTTCGGCCCCCTTTCGGGGAAATAAAACATTACATATTTTGATTCGTCTTACAGCTCCAGTACTGTTTTTTATTCTTGTTGTTTTGTTTGCCACAGATGATGACACAAAAGGTTATAAACACATAAGTTGCAAAATATTAATTATGTCGATGATTATATATGCGCAAATAACTACTGTAAGTGATTGAATCATATTATATAAAAAACAGTTTTTTATATCATCCTTATCCTACGTGATTTCGTATTATCATAAGTTATACTGTTAGTGAACATTCGTTCTGTTAGTTATTATTTTTAAAGGATAATAACAATTATCACAATGCAAGTGCAGCAAGAAGCCTTTGAATAATTTCGATATCATATCGATGTTCTAGAATTATTTATTTCATACCGGGTAAAACGTACGTTTGAAAAAATAAAACAGATACATTATTTTCATTAGACAATTACATAAGCACGTTAAATCCTTTTTGTAACAACTAAGTTTAGCTTACTAGTGGTAGAACCTTATTTTCGTTTTATTATTATTACTTTGGAGAGCGGTCACCTTCCCACAACTGTCAACTGGCAGTGAAGGGTGATATAGATGTGAGATGTTGTGGGTTTGTGCACCCAAAATCTTGTTCTCCTAACTTATATATATATATTATTCTAATTATTATTATATCTTCAACATGTGAGACTGGCGAACGGAGGGTAAGACTGGCAGACGATGTATCCCGGTTCTGTGCTCAACTCCAAAACTCAAGGTACATTTTAAATCCCACATAATAGCCTGTGCTCTGGGGATCCTTTTAATTTATGCAGCTTCTTCAATTTTGTTTTTGTTTGGGTCTGTTTTGTTCATATATATATATAATGTAAGATTCATTATAAATCTATATTTTCAAGTTTTTTTTTTACAACGAATGGGAAAGTAAATCATTTGGGCATAGCAACAACTGTGACCTGTTTTCACTCAAGTTCAAAATAATTGTTTGATGCTTATGAGAAAGAAGTTTTCTTGTAAAAAGATAAGTGATACAAATACGGTTGTTTATTTACCACAGTAAAGATAAACAAACACAATTCACTTCGACACAGTTAGGTTTTGTTTTGTGACTCGTGTTATTAGGAACCCGTTAACCAACAAAATTAGGGTCCACAAGCTAACTGATGCATAAATAGTTTAGAAAAATGAGTATAAAGACCGACAGAGTATACATGGACGTTCGCTCATTGGGACCCCCAGTGGCACATCGGTATATCTGCGGATTTATACTGCCAGAAACTAGGTGTCGATACCCGTGGTGAGCAGAGCTTTGTGCTTAATAACAACAACATCGATCATTGGCAATTTTAAGGTTACGGCATTATTATACATATATATATATAGACGTTTATAAATACATATATTGAAACAGTTATAACAAAGTTATGAAGAAGAATAAGAATGAAAGGAAATATTTACAGCGAAAAAACAAACCCTCCATGATTGCCTAAGTTTTTTTTTTAAATTCTAGTAAACATTCTCCTTAATAAAGGGTTTGGTAGTTAGGGTTCTTGACTCGCAATCTATGAATTCCTATCACTAAATATGCTGGTCCGTGAGGGCACTATAATTTGACGATCAATCACACTATTCGTTAGTAAAAGGGTAGCCCAAAAGTTAGCGGTGGGTGGTGTTGACTAGCTTCCTTTCCTCTGATATATCACTGCTAAATTAGCGCACATAGCCCTCGAGTAACTTTGCGCGAAATTCAAAAAAACAAATTTTCATAAAGATTTAGCCTACTGAAGATTTGTCTCTATGTTTTTTAACGTGCTCTTCAGTTGCTGTATCTTCTTTAAAGAGATATTGGAGTCTGATCATTTTCTCCTCCTATTTTCTGAACAAAGTATCGATCAACTTTGTGTCCTGGTCCTGACAATGACGCTACCATTTTTTAATTTTCTTCTTGTTGTGATAATATGGCCATAATATTGATCAATAGTACCAATGGTAGTCTAGATGGTCTGGTTGATGGTTGGGATTGTCAGCTGGCCACTACATTGTCTGGGTGCTGGTTGGAATTGTCAGCTGGCCGCTAGAGGGTCTGGGTGTTGGTTGGCAACCAACACCCAGACCCTCTAGCGGTCAGCTGACAATGGGATACTCAGCTGACCGCTAGAGTGTCTGGGTGCTGGTTGGAATTGTCAGCTGGCCGCTGGTTATTATTAGCTTAGCCAAAGCCACTGATATGATGTTGTGGTCTGGTATACTGCTCCTTCAGCTTCAAGAACTTATGGTGGGACTTCAAAATGTGGTAGGCCTGTCGTAGATACATGTATACTTCACTTTTTTTTCAAGCACCATTCAACAGGACACAAAACCATTCTGTGTAGCAAGCTCCTTTTTACCTGGGATCATAGCTGTATTTGTGGCTACCACAGAATTAGTTGCTGTTGACACTGAAACTTGTACACTCACTCAATGATTGATAACTTTATTGTAGTCAGGTCAGTGGCTGTAGTTAATGGGGACTAACAGTCCGAATCCGTCAACTGATGGCTTGGTCTTTTCGCTGGTGTCTGTGGCAGAGAAAGAATGAAGGAGAGGGAAAATATCATCAAAATCTTTGACATCTGATAAATCAAAGTTCGTTTCTGCATTGGCTGGAGCCATAGTTTAAAGAGCAAGATGACCAAAAACGTGACCTTCTATGCAAAAATGGCAGGAATGAAAGATCAGAAGTTCAGCTGACAAAATAGCAACAAATTTTGTAACTTCACTAGTCACGGGCCGCATCGCTTTCTAGAAATCATCCTGGACAAGTTTTGGGTGTAATAAGGCGTGATTTCTTTGAGGTTATCTTTCGTGCTCATGCACCAAAGTATTGTTAGCCCAACATCGGTGATCTTTGCCAAGTTATTCAGGTTTCTCAGAGCTACGCCCAAGACCTTCCGCCTTAGGGCTCGGTTGTAACTTTTGCCAGACACCTGGCTGCTACCTCATATAGGGAAGTTTTCGCTAGTTTCTGACTGCATACAGAATAATCTGGGTCCCCCGAGAAAGGGAGGCTGAGTAACACAAAGTAAAAAATTCTTTATTTACATCGGTTCAAATTATCTCGAGGCAAACTTGCATAGATTTCTGATTATAATACATCACACGAATGAAATATTCATAAAATGAATTTACTATTTTTGTAAACTAATGTGGTGTCAATTTTGTCAAAATAATTTTTCTCCTTGCCTAAAATTGTTTTTACTTAATAGTATTTTCAGTAAATAAACTCAACACATTATTTACCATCATTGACAAAAACTAGATTGCCTTTAGGTTTAATATGCTGTGACGTAAGTTACTTTGACAACTGCACATTATTAGCAGAAAATTTAAACTTCAGTTCTATTCGAGATATCTCAACACTCTAAGTAACTTTTGTGTTTACTGTGTATACTTTTAAATTCAGAAAAAAATATGTGTAGTATGATACACCTGAATCGATTTGTAAAAACATGTATAGTATGATACACCTGAATCGATTTGTAAAAACATGTAAATTTACGGTTACATACTCACATAAATATTATAAAGACTCATTTTGTAAAATGTATATGGACACGTAATATTATAACAGTTCAACTTAAGACACACTGAACAACAATCAACAAGTATAAACACCTTATGCGCTATCTCCAGCAGCTTATGCCCCCAGTGGCACAGCGGTATGTCTGAGGACTTACAACGCTAAAATCCGGGTTTCGATACCCGTGTTGGGCATAGCACAGATAGCTTTGTGCTTAATTACAAACAAACAAACCAGCAGCTTATTACAAATCACCTGGTGTAAGCGACATCTATAGGTTGATAAGCTTAACTCCATCAGTATTATAAAAAACTCTTGATTATTGAAAAAGATGTTAAGATAAAGTTTACTAAAATAAGTACACACACAGTATTATTTCTCGTTCTGTTTTCCCATGACGTTCAGCAATATCCGAATTTGCCTCATCATAGAAGGTAATAGGTGGTATTTTGTGTTCATTAATGCTGTCCTGAAGAGATTTGCTGGTTTCCCCAATGTACAACCTCCAAAATTTATGCTAAAAATAGCATGTTGTTGTTAAAGCTTAGATATTGATGACAGAAATGTCATATTTTCACAAAATAAGTTGACTCATATCTTAAGAGTTCTTCCGATTTCACACAGAAACTGCAAAATGTGTAGATTACTGATGATGATCGTTGACCCAGTGACACAGCGGTTTGTCTGCTTAATTACAACCCTACAATCCGGGTTTCGATACCCGTGGTGGGTAGAGCTCAGACAGCCCATTGTGTAGCTTTGTGCTTAATTACAAACAAACATACCACTGGGGGCAAATTACAGAGTGAGTGAGTTTATCAGTTCAGTGAGAGGTAGTGTATGACAAATTAGTCAGTCAGTGTTTATTATCAATGGATTAGTAAGGCAGTTGTGCAAGTAAGTGATGGATTTGAACTTTGTGAGGCAGGCGTATTTTAGAATTTCTAATGAATGCTGTTTGTGAAGTTAGGACTACTAATGAACGTAGCCTATAGTAAACGTTGCTGAAGAAATAAATTAATTCGTTATCGTTATGTGGACCGAACTTGCATCAGTTTAAGAACCTGCTCAATGATATAACACGTTACAACGCTATGATTTGTACGAGAATGACCAGTCACGTGGGTAACGCAAATCTTACGTTTCCATTTTTGTATGGTGTATCGAATTTGTTCAGTTCCACCAGGCTTCTAACGTGACAGGAAAACATCTCAAGAGATGAAAGCTGAAACTGCTGAATGATTTACTGATCATGTAAAAAGCGAGTTTTGAAGAATGAATAAATATTGTGTTTTACTTTACATCACGTGTCCAGTCTGTTTATTTTCTCAGTTTTTGTTATTCTCAGATCAATTTCACAATATATGTAGACATATCACCTCAATCTGAGAATAGCATGGCCTTACCTAACTAATATTTACTAACGTAGATAAGTTATATTAAACGTTTTTTCATATATTGCTTTTCAATGCTATTTATTTTGTTTGTTTGTTTGAAATTAAGCACAAAGCTATACAATGGGCTATCCGAGCTCTGCCCATCACGTTAGGTTTTTGTGATAGAGACAATTAGACTAAGTGTTTGCTTTAGTGTATAAGTAACAAAACTGGGAAACTTTAGTACAAACAAATAGAATCTTTATTTCAGCAATAAAAAGAAAACCAGTGTGTGTGTACCCACAGTCCGTTATTTGGTGTTTAATTTTGTTGCCATCTTTCTCCAGAGATCAAACACTAAAGATCTTCTAGAAAAAAGAGCAGTTTCTGTCTCTACTAATGTAGAACTGAGCCAAGACAACACACTTAAATCCAGAATAGTAACTCTCCTCCTTTGTCGAATAAATGGCATCACCTTGTGACTCTTTCCCTGACAGCTTTGGTCATATGTCATAATCATACAGCCAAGGATATTTCAGTGCTAACATGTTCAACACGGATTCTATATACAATACTGAAACATCCCTGTGGGCAGAGGAGACATATTATCTACTCTCTGGACCATCTGTTGCTGCCCTGACATTGTGGAAACTAAACAATCAATAATTTTGTAAATTCCTAAGTTACTAAAGAAGGTGAAACACCCATGATATGTCTGCATTATTATCACATTTGTATTTTAAGTTTAATCCAGTTATTCTCTAACAAAATACTAGTCAGACAGTCTGTATATAAGCTTCATAGAAAATAATTCCTATTCAAAAACATGTAGTTGGTAGGGTACACAACTTGCTTTAGGGAAATTAAATTAAATTAATTGAAGCATATGTTATCTAGGTTCTTTGTATCAACTCTTTAAAAACAAAACAAATTATTAATGTAGGAAGTTCAATGTTTTAGTGTTTCTGTTGTTTATCATTTGCACAGAATATTATTGCAATTCTATAACTGACTGTATTAATTAATGTTTGTTTTTACTTTAGACATTCTTAGTAATACTTTTTGTATCGGTTCCACTGGTAACTGACCTCCATGCTCAACTGTTTTGGATATAAAAAAAAAACACTTTTCTCTCTCTCTCAAGTAATAGCCGAACCATTCTAAATACACACGGTGCATATAATTTAGTAAAACCAATCAAAATTAATTCAAGTAGGAGTAATTTCAAATGGCTAACAGTAAATATGTAAGTAATGGAGTTCCGTGCTTAACATTAGTTAAGTTTTCTCCCTTAAAACTTGCTCATAATTTATTATTATCAAGAAAAGTACATTAATGATTTATAAAAAATAAAATTATGGTGACTATAGGTACTGTAATCTTTTTTTTGACGTTAAAGAATTTAAAACAAATGTATACTCTACTAACTGTACACATTATTAAAAGACAAGAATGTTAATGTACTAATGAAGCAGGCCACACAGACAATATGCTTAGCACTTCCATTTGATAAATAAACACAATTTAGATATATTCAAATAGAATCAAATTTCTGCTGTTGTGTAACAATTAGTACCCGAGCTGCAAATATTTATATCTTGATTTAAAAAAATAAGTGTAGTTTAGTTTCTTAAATGTTTCTTGCTACAATAAATTACGGTGATAACTTGTGCACTGAAAAAAAAAAAAACATTTTCCTTAGTAATATTTATTACATTCTAAATGATACAATTCCTACCGAAATAAAATTTGAAACTGCTAGAAACATTACGAGTAAAAAATGGTTTGAAATTACACCAATGTTCTTGATGCATAAACTACTCTCTAATTAAAAATGATTCTTCTATAATTCCTCATGCCAGATCTTTAAATTTACCATATCTTTTGGTCCCAAGCCAAAATAAATTTAATACAAAAAAAGTGTTTTAAAAATTCAGTAAATTATATTTCAAAAGATACAATATTCAAATATATTTGAAACATTCATATATATATAAAACAAATTGTAAATTTTGAGATTCCTGTTCTTAAGTTGTGGAAAGGGTATACTGGAAATTTTCCGAGAAATATGACAGGCTCAAAATGTGGGACGTTTGTCATCCAATTTTTCATAGTCCACATTTGGTGAATAGAACTACATTGGAAAATAAAAACATACAATAAACTACATTGGAAAATAAAAACACATGATAAATTACATTGAAAAAAAACACCCGATAAACTACATTGAAAAAAAAACAACAAGATAAACTACATTAGAAAAAAAACACCCGATAAACTACATTGAAAAAAAACACCCGATAAACTACATTGGGAAAAAAAACACCCGATAAACTACATTGGGAAAAAAACAAACAAGATAAACTACATTGAAAAAAAACACACAATAAACTATATTGGGAAAAAACACACGATAAACTACATTGGAAAATAAAAACACATGATACTTAACACTGATAATTCAACATTTAAATATGTTTGTACATTCTACTTAATTAAATATTTATATAATTATTTTAAGAAGGGCACGTAGAAGATGCTTTTGTAGTTTTAACAAATTCATGTTTGAACACAACACTTGTATAAAAATATATTTGTAGCCTTACTACTGATGAGAGGTTTTGTGATGATTTGGGTGACATACAGAGGGGCTTACATTGGGTCATGTAAATAAACTTTGTAAAAATCAATGAAATAATCGACTAATCAAAATTAGTGTTTATGATTTTTACTGATTTCAATTATTCAAACTATCTACTACTCAAAATATTGCCATTATGATTTTTTTCATTATTTTTGATCAATTCAAATGTATTTAACTTAAACTATTAGTGTCACGACTCCCAAAAATAATCAACTAATCAAACTTAGTTTCCTATTATTAAACTTTCTGAACATTTCAACTATCCATGTAATTGAAAATATTGCCATTATGTTTGTTTGATGTAAAGCACAAAACTACACAATGGAAAATCGGTCCACTGTTGTCATCAAAACCCAATTTTTAACATTATAAGTTTTTTCAGCCACTTCATGAGATTAACATTGTAGATGAATGTAACTGATTAATGAGTCCAACAATTAATCAATTAGCAAGTTCCATTATTCCCTAACAACCAAAAACTGCTTGAAAATAAATGTTTTTTCAATTTTTATAGTTCAACTGGCTTGTATTTTTAATGGTAAACTATGAAACTCACAAAGGTAATTTAAAGCTATTGTGAAATAAATTTACATTTTTTTAGATATTCAAAGTGATTTAATTGTATATTTTTTAAAGCAATCTGATTTTCAAAAATTTGTTGAACATATATTTGATTACACACTACATTACTTAAAGCTCTCAAACAAGCCATCCGATGTGTCAGTAATTAAGAGTATACGAAAGTGCATTTCTTTTACATACTTTGATTCATAAAGAAACTATTATACACCCACACGAAGTATACAGGGTTACTATTTCTCACTTACTTTTATGTATCACTTGGATGGAATTTAAAAGTGAAGTTTGATATTCAAAATATATATTTTTTACATAACATTTAAACACGTATAAACATCAATATTCATTTGTGCTTAAGTAAAATGCTTATGTGTAACCTGCACATCCATAAAAACAGTGTAAATATTTTGAATTTGTCAAGAACAAAACATATTTTATACAAAAAGGGCATAGGTTATCTTTACATGACTGACACAAAGGTAATTTTATCAACTCTATCAATCACTTGAAGACCAGTAAATGAGTATTATACTTCAAAAACTTCAGGCTTGTGTCAATCACATAGATATTTCATTAAAATAAAGTCACCAGTTTTTAATACACATTTCCTACAATTCAAAACTTTTTTGTAATTTAACAGTGTTTGAGTAGTAATGATGTATAATCTGTTTTTAAAAAAATCATTTAACAGAATTATCAAAACAATATTAATAACTTACCTTGTACTGTTTTTTGTCATATTCATTCCATGGTTCAGGATTCTGCTTTTTATTCCAGCTACAGAAAAATTCAATGAAAGATTATATATATTTTTTTATGTAATATATATGAACATAAACAGTTTAATATTTTATCACAACTTACAGATTTTAAAGTAAGTAAGATTAGTTTTTAGAACAGGTACAATGTTTTGATCAAATTATTGATAATGATCGCACTGGTGATCGAAATGTCGTACCTGTTTTAAAACTAATCTTACAATCAAAGCTGTAAATTGTAATAAAATATATTTCATCAGTTAGTAAACTCAAAACTAAACTAATAGTTTAATATTGCCAAGATTCTAAAACACAGAAATAAAAATTTACGTTTCCAAAGAAGTTGTAGAAGTTTTGTCACATAACAGCTACTTTTAACCATTCTCACTTTCAAAGCACACTATGGTTTTTATTTTTTACCTCTACAAAAAAATATAAGCTGATTCATTAAGTAGCCTTAGTATTATAACAACACTGATTTTTTTTTAGTGGTCAGCACATAAGACAGAAAAATAGGTTTTAAAACTGAAAAATTAAACAGTTAATTTGTTAAGTATTTTTATACTTAATTTGTTTGATCAAACAGAAGTTAATTTGTTAAGTATTTTTATACTTAATTTGTTTGATCAAATTAGAATCTTGCTCCTTAAGAAGTTTTTACAACAAAATGTTTATAAAATAAACTTTTCTGGAGTTAGAAGTCATTTAATCAACTAAAAAGTTGTAATGTAACAAAAAATGAGATTTTTTTTCTTTTTAGTAGCATAAACTATATCTAAATAAACATTTTAAAACAGTCTGTACAATTTAATAGTGAAAAATGCAAGTTCCAAAAAGAAATTTAAAACCAAAAACAATCTCAATGAGTATTTACATTTGATAAGTTAGTCATTATGACTTGTTTACATTCCAGCAATCTTATGTGATATTCGTTTTCTCAGAATTATGCACGCACGTAAAATTATTATGAACTTTTACTTTGTTACCTAACTTCCGGACTCTTCACAGCAAGCCTTCCCAGGTATAGACTTGCAACTACGACACCAAGTCCTACAGTGGCTACCAGGGGCACCAACTAAATAGTTGTAATAAAAATAATTGATAGGAAAATAAAATAAAAGCAACAAACCAAAAACTAAATATATAAACATGTACGTCACTGTAACAGTGATACCAACTTTATTAGACCATAATTCTTAAAATCAAAAACTGTAAAATTTTGTTCAATAATTTCACTGGTCAAAACAATCAAGGGATAATTGGAGTTCTCTCTCTCCACACACACACACACACACACACACACATATATATATATATATATATATATATATACACATATGCCAGGCAGAACTAGATACAACTACTGTTATTAAATAACATCAGT
>NW_013666901.1:194919-196217 GCF_000517525.1 Limulus polyphemus | reverse complement strand
GTCAAAACAATCAAGGGATAATTGGAGTTCTCTCTCTCCACACACACACACACACACACACACAATATATATATATATATATATATATATATACACATATGGCAGCCAGAACTAGATACAACTACTGTTATTAAATAACATCAGTGATGTGAATGTTAGGTAAGTGGTCATGTGATCTGATATGATTAAACATTTTGTAGAATTGAATCTCCAACTTTTAACTGTCTTTCTAGGGTACCAATTCTCAGTGTCACTTAACAATCCTGTTGAAAATCCTTTCCACTTGGAATAGCAATCTTAAGACCACAAATTGTTTTGTTTTTTCTAGCCTGTAAAAATTTGTTACTGCTAAGCCGGAAAAGCAACTTTCCCAAATATGGACACCAGCAGTGTACATGTTAAGTCACTAAAACCCATTCCAGTATTCTTACAAGGTAGCAATAACTGCATATTACGGCACCAAGAAACCAGTGTCAGGAACATTACACCGGGAAGTATTCAGGATAAATAACAGCACAAATCATAAAAAATTGTGGGTGGACTGCATCCATCCTTACAACAACAAAAAACAAAGTTATTTCAGACTCCGAGTACAACTTACCGGAGACTACTGCTGTCAACTTCACAAGATTAACACTGTTTGACAATGTGGGCTTGATGCGATTAGTGGGTCTCAACTTTCCAAATGTCTTAATAGTTCAGAGAAAGAAATGGACAAGTCATCAATAGTCAGAAGTATGATTCATAAGACTGGCTTTAAACTAAACAACTAATGATGTGTTCACAACTAATCCATTGCCACAAAACTGCTCATTTCCAGTGGTGTCAAAAGCATGTGGATTAGTCAGTCTAAGGAAATGTCTTGAGAAAAAGACTTCAGGCTTTAGTTTAACCTGGCAGAGGTAACCCAGAGTCTATAAAACCCCAGTCATTTCATTTTTGACATTGTGGATAGATGCCTCGTGCCATCTGGTTCAGCCTCTGTATGTACAGCTATTGTCAATAATATTGCTTTAATGTCATCTGGGAGTACAACACACCTGAAGTTACTAGCCTTCTTTTCAGAACTGGACAATACTGAATAAAGGTTTCTCATATTTTGATCAGACTATAATTACCGTATTTTTCGGAATATAAGACGCACTCTTATTCTGAAGACAAAGTTTTGGGGGAAAAAAAAGCTACATTCACATTTGAAAGACATTTTATTGAACAAAAATTCAATTGATACTTTAAAAATTAGTATATATTTTTCTAAACATGAAAGAGCTCAAAACATCAAAATAAGAAAATACCGT
>NW_013666901.1:192384-194294 GCF_000517525.1 Limulus polyphemus | reverse complement strand
TATGAAATCAGTAGGTGCATTATACAGATTACAAAGAGAAACATTGTAGAACCTATGAAATCAGTAGGTGCATTATACAGATTACAAAGAGAAACATTGTAGAACCTATGAAATCAGTAGGTGCATTATACAGATTACAAAGAGAAACATTGTGGAACCTATGAAATCAGTAGGTACATAATACAGATTACAAAGAGAAACATTGTGGAACCTATGAAATCAGTAGGTGCATTATACAGATTACAAAGAGAAACATTGTGGAACCTATGAAATCAGTAGGTACATAATACAGATTACAAACACAAACATTGTGGAACCTATGAAATCAGTAGGTACATAATACAGATTACAAAGAGAAACTGGGAGAGAAACATGTTTGAATTTTAATAATTTTGTGACTAAATTTGATATTGTAAAGACATTTGTTTTTTCACATTTACCATAGTAAATAAGTATATACATTGGAGTTCAATAAAAAAACTTCAGTCTTACAATTTAAATTTTTGCCTAGAGAATTTATGCAATATCGTGATTTAAATTGAATGAAACTTAAAATCTCTTTTCACACACCCCTACTCAATTTTATTATGAGTCTTGTACCCTTTCATAAGGAATTTACTGTAATGTAACCAAATTTATCATTCATTTGGGAATCAACCAAAATGTATGTCCTTCCTGATCTGCCAGCATCTTCTAACTTTATACACATAGCTAAAAACCACTTACTGTTTTAACAGAAGCAACAACTCTTGAGAAAAAACAAGCATTTTATACCCAAGGCTAACAACTAATCATTAGGGGATACTAAAATTCACTACTAGTTAACTTTCCAGAAGAAGAGGATATCAAGTATAAATGAATCTTATTTGACATGCATGGAATGCTCTAGGAAGAAGCTTAGCAGGATAATTCATCACCAAAGAGTACAGATGAACTATAAATATCTCTAATAATTGGGCCACCCGACCCCAACAGCTCATTGATATTTATTTTAAACATAGCACATCAAGGAATGACTTGCATTAGAGTTCAAAGTTTTCATATGCCTTATTAACCATGGTATAACATTAATGGTTGCTTGATTGCTTAGAGGCAGGCTAATTAACTTTAGTTAATGGTTGCCCTGTTTGGCAAATAAATATACTTCCTGTGTCTGGATATTGATCATGAAAAAAGTATTTAATATATCAAATTGGTCTTTCAAAGTGTCATTCTGAAATATCAATCACTGAGTGTTTTCTCCATTGGGAATGTCCTCCAGAATTCCTGGTTTTCAGTATTAACCAGTGTCTATGTTTGTACCCATGCAAAATTTGTTCTTTGTACCACAGTATGTACATGTACATTGCATTGATATGTTCTTTGTCCTCACTGTAGACTTTTCCCAGGCAATCTATAGGACAAGTTCATGTATGGGAAGTAAAATTCAATAATTATTGTTTCACACTGGTAACAAAAACTGCTAAGCTGCAAAGTCTATAATAACAAATAAACAATTGTGAACATGTGCGCCAGTAGTAGACATGTATACAACAGATCACCTGACTAGTCACTTAACACTTGCATTGCATAAAAATAAACTAACAGATGCTGCTGGTATTTGAAAACTGATTTGAGTACTGTAATTCTATTTTTACATCAAACATTTTAAACATACATAATTTGTCACTACCACTTAAATTCCCTAATTCATGGTTTCCCAAAGTGTGTGTTGCAACCCTATTGGGATTGCAAGCACTCTGTATAACATCTACCATAAAATTAAAAAGAATATATATATATATATATATATATATATATACTATTTATTATATTTACTAATAAGAATAAATAATTAAATTATTATATATTCATAGCAGCCATGACAAATATAGTTTAAAATAACTTATAGTGGATGACTGTTTCTGCAA
>NW_013666901.1:188184-192138 GCF_000517525.1 Limulus polyphemus | reverse complement strand
CGAAACGTTGTACATTTGCTGTCATGTTAAACTTATATTAAAGTTTTTCTTCATTACCCATTTAAGCCGTCTCCAGCCATTATACATAATTTGTCACTACCACTTAAATTCCCTAATTCATGGTTTCCCAAAGTGTGTGTTGCAACCCTATTGGGATTGCAAGCACTCTGTATAACATCTACCATAAAATTAAAAAGAATATATATATATATATATATACTATTTTATTATATTTTACCTAATAAGAATAAAATAATTAAAATTATTATATATTCATAGCAGCCATGCAATTATGTTTAAAATAACTTATATGAATGACAGTTTTCTGCAACAGTAAGAAACTCGGGCATTTATTTGAATCAGTATAAACACAGTCCTAAAACCACACTGAGCCACATGGAGGCATGCTTTAAAATATAATTTAACAGGGTATAAAGAACTTGTAGGAATAAGTAGATTACTGTTTCTATACTATATTGTGCCCCTTTATACAAGAATTCTGAAAATCAGTTATCCCGACTCCAGTAATATTTTCATTTGTCATTTCATATACTTCACTATAGAATTTAATACAATATACTTATTTTCCAGTGTTTATTAGAACTACTAAATAACAGCAAGAACATTTTATGAACATTAGTTTTCATTAAGTGCAAATTGTAATTAAAAATGTACATTCTTTGTTTTATTAGACGAAATTGAAGAGATTGTTTTAAGATATTTTTTCACACTAGTTTTTTTTACTAATTTTGTAATATTCATGAAACTATACAATTTGTATAATTTATATTTTAATTATAGTAACAAAAAGTAATTCTAGTATTTAATAATTATGAATCACAATAACTGATAATGTCAACTCTTTATGGTTTGGTTTGTATAGCGGAAACAAACTTTATGGTAAATTGAAATACAAAATACCATTGATACAAATACCCCTTTTGGCAAATTGACTTATAGTTTAGTAGAATTAACTGATTTATTAGCCACAAATATTAACATAGTTTATAGAAAACATGGAAAGTGAATCCACTTGACACAATATATACAATACACATAAATATGAAACTAACACATACCATAACAGTGTATGTTAAGCAAAAAAACTAGGAGCTGGTCCAAGTGATTGAAATTTATAGTGATACACACTATCTACAATATTCTAAAATACTGTTAAGATTTTAAATACATAATCTTTTTTGGTATTTTGGAAATTTAGAATATTTCTGAAACTATTTTTTTAAGAGTAATTTGAATCACTGTTCTCCTGATTTTTTTTTCACATTTTCAATAAATCACCCTTTTGATTTCTTTTAAAATATATCCTGAATAGTTTTGTAGTTTGAATATGCTGTATATTACACATCTTTAACATGTATTTTCAATTATGACAGAAGACCTTTAAAGAAAAAAATGGGAACTGCTGATAAAGGCTATTTGAAAAACATTTTAGCTGACATGTGTTCTTACACCAAACACACACATGCAGTCTGTAATAATGTCTAAGTAGTTCTACTATTCATATGCATATCTGTATTGCTCTTACAATACTATGAATTCTCTCTAGTAATAACAATATTTTGTACTTGGATAACTACCATTTTACATAATTCACTGTATAACACAACTAAGTCTAAACACAACCTCCTACCCCCAACCTACTGCCCCCCCCCCCCATTAAAAATCTTAAAACTATCACTGATTATATTTCATTCCTTTTCCAGGTGAAGTTGACACTTTCAATTAAGGTTTGTTATTTGCACAATCAACGCAATCAAAATATCTGTAATTTGAAAATTAGCTCTGTCACTAATATTTATAGTTTATTACTTTTTTTGGCATTCACTAATACTATACAACCATAGCGCAAACATTAAGTAGTATAATTATATCACTTTATATATTTACGAATTGAAAGCTGAAGTTGAACTAATGTTACACGAAACACTTGAGCTTAAGTAAATTATGAAAACTAAACTGTAACTAACTTGTGTTAGCCAGTATAGCTAAAGCGCAACGGCTCCTTTCATTTAAATTCGCAGATCAACGTGGTCTGTTTGCACTGTACTGTAGTCTAGGCTAAATAGTAAATGCGACAAGAAAAAAGTTGTAACTGGCTAGTGCTAGCGTAAGCTTACTACGAACAATTCGCCAGTTACAAGTAGAACTAGAAGTACTACGTATTAATATCTAATCATTTCCGAGTGAAAGTAACTAATCACTGTAATATAAGTAAATGCATAATATAAACGAAAGAACTTACAGAAGGATGTTTGCGAAGACTACGGAGTGAATTCATTTTGTTACGATTAGCCTTCGGAGTTAGATCGCAACAGTAAAATTTTGCTCTTACGCTCACGCAAGTTATCAAAAAAAAGGAATATCCAGGTCAGGACTTGGATTACTGTGCGTTGGATTACTACATATCAAAAGAGGACGCTGCTACATCGACAAGTAATAAAGTATTTTTAATATATTTTCCTATTTTTTCAAATACATTATCTCAACCTGTTTAATGTCTAACTATAATCGCTATATTAAATATGGTATTTTGACAAGATTATTGAGTGGTTACGTTTTTAATGAGTACTTTCATAAATTATATTTTCGTACGCTACAGTAAACCGATATTAACATTTTTACTTCATAGCTCAGGGTAACCAAAGAAAACAAGAAAAAAATTAGCAATTTCGGTATTGTCATAACATCATTCATGTTTTATAGTTTATATTATTTCACGATGATAAACACTTTATTTTTATCAATTTAAGCATGAGAATATAAATGCAATTCAATACAGTAATATTTTTTGAACTTCTAAGCACATTATGTTAACTGACACGATAAACTATTGTACGTCTCTGTTCGTTTGTTAATTTCTCGTAGATATTCTTCCCGTGAAACTTCAGCGATACAAGTCGTTTCTTAAATAAAACTAGTTTATTCTTTCTCAATACAACTTTGCAATACACTTAATTTCCACAGTTATTTTAACTTGAACACACGCTATAATTCACACCGAACAATTCACGCACTTTACTTACTACCGCGCTTGACTCAATTGTCCGTCTCTATCTCTGCCTGTCTGCAATTCTATCTCGATTCATTGTCTGACGCACTTATATACAAGAATAGAGGGCGCCTAGCAAATACTGGATTATTCGTGATGTTCCTCGATATTTCTAGAACTCATTAAGCGTCACGTGACTTCCGCTGTCGTAACACTATAATAACCGAAAAATATGTGTCTTCCGCTTATTAAATAATTGTATACTTTATTTAATATGCAAAAATATGTCGTTAATCTTGCACTTTTTTTAACCTAAAGATATTTTGTATGTAGCACATAAAATACTTATGTACATGATTTGTTTGTTTGTTTTTGAATTTCGCGCAAAGCTACACCAGGGCTATCTGCGCTAGCCATCCCTAATTTAGCAGTGTAAGACTAGAGGGAAGGCAGCTAGTCATCACCACCCACCGCCAACTCTTGGGCTACTCTTTTACCAACGAATACATTATAACGCCCCCACGGCTGAAAGAGTGGGACGGGATTCGAACCCGCGACCCTCAGATTGCGAGTCGAGCGCCTTACCCACCTGGCCATGCCAGGCCTTATGTACATGAACATTTTTTTTTTAACAGGTTACAGTCAAATTAGAAATGAACATAACATGTGAATTTTTTGTTGGAACAGATTATTTTTATTACATGTATATAGATTATGATGCCATCAGATGGCTCAACGGTAAGCCTGAAGGTTTATAACGTTAAAAATCAGGATTCGATACCAGCGATGTACAGAGCACAAGTAGCCCATTGTGTAACTTTGTGTTTAAGAACAAATAATACACATTTTGGTGAAAAAACTATATTCATTGTTTCACTGATTATCATGAAATTTGGCCCGGCATGGCCAGGTGGATAAGGCGCTCGACTCACAATCTGAGGGTC
>NW_013666901.1:168151-188174 GCF_000517525.1 Limulus polyphemus | reverse complement strand
GAAAATTACAAAAACAAACAAACAATCATGAAATTTTACTAGAAAATGCATTCAAATAATAACTATATATTATATGTACATTAAGTTATGTTATGGAAGACTGCAATATAACTTATGATACATGTTATTTGTTATATTGTTCTATCAAAATTCTTTCATGGGCAAAAATATGAAATAATTAGTGAACCAGGTGTATCCTCCGGTTACTGAACAATTTACGTTCTAAAACTTAAGGTCGTAGTGTTTAACCCAACAACTCAGCTTCCATGAGCAAGCCATAAAATGAGATATGCATACTTCGAAGTTGTTTTAACTTTATATACGAACATGACTGTGGAAACACACTGACAAAAAGAACAAGTAAGGAATTAATCTGTATTGCATTACTTTGTGTACAGTTATATGATTCGTCCTTCATGATTGAAGAGGACCATCTTCTTCATCATCCATTACTTTTGTATGTTCGGAAGTGACTGATTAGCCCGATCCCGGCTTGAAAATGTCTGGCGCATCAAGGCGCTTTACGTTGTTCTTGGATGCGATGTTGTTCATATGTGGTTGCTCCCTTCGTGAGAGCACTCCTCGAGGCTGGGCGGATTTTGAGCAAGAGTTTCCCAGGTATTAGAATCAATGTGGCAGTCCTTTAGCGCAGCTTCGAATGTGTCCTTGTAGCACTTCTTCTGACCACCATGGGAGCGTGCTCCGGTCTGTAGTTTGGTCTGACAACATGGCCGGCCCAGCGGAGTTGTGTCTTCCTCAGCAGGATGTGAATGTTGGGTATGTCAGACAAGTTTAGTATCTCGATGTCCGGGACCTAGTCTTGCCATTTGATGTTCAAAAGTTTGTGTAGACAGTAAGGATGGAAGCCACTGAGTTTTTTGGCATGCTTTTGGTAGACAGTTCATGTTTCAGACACGTAAAGAAGGATAGTGAGCACAACCGCCCTGTAGACTTTCAGTTTAGTTTTGAGTGTCATCCCTAAAACTAAGTTAGCAGAGTGTGGTTTCGATCTTACTTATTAAGTAAATCATTTTTTTTTATAAAGTAAACTATATTTCAGGTTGAGAACTATGAAGTTAACCGAGCTCGATTAATATAAATCTAAATGTAATGAAGAAAACTAAGTTTCCTCAGATTTTTTGAAGTCTGATAAGAACAATATCATTCTTCTGATAGCATGAAACATTTAATGTCATTGCATTAAGCATATTTATTATTAAATCATTTTTCACCTGACATATTCGCACTTTCAACCGTGGAAGCGTTATAATGTGACGGACAATCTTACTATTCGTTGGTAAAAGAGAAACCCAAGAGTTTGCAGTGGTGGTGTTGACTAGCTGCCTTCCCTCTAGTCTATCACTGCTAAATTAGGGACGGCTAGCACAGATAGCCGTCTTGTAGCTTTGTGCGAAATTCAAAACCAACCAAACCGAAATGATATTTATGCACAATTATGTGGTATGCAGGTATATTATGTTCTGCTACCATTTATAGTGATAGAATTCCTTTTTCTAAATTGTTTCATAAATACGCACTATCATAACAGCAACACCTAGTCCATGATGTAACTTTGTCTTATTCTGGTAACTTTAACCCTTTTGTTCAATGAGCTCTTATGCCCGCAGGGATATTTTAGTCTGGGTAAACTAGTTAAAGATGGAATGGTGATTTTCGAAATCCAGGTCTCCATTTTTCCAGTTTCCTCGCTTACGTTCAATGAAGACCTAGGTATATTTGCTCTCAGGATTGAGAAAGAAGGTTACAATGTCGAACACATGTTACGAAAACATTAACTGTAGCCTGCGCATCTAGTTTTTTTGTATATAAAGTACTCTCGTTTTTTACTTAAAACGTACACAGACTATTTATTTACACACCAAAAGAAACATTTCGTTAGAGTATATGAAACTAAGACGTCTCGTTATTTCTCCTGAGTGAATTTTGCAGTTATTGCCGAGACTTTCTGATACTAATAGGGAAATCGTTTTTTTTCTTTTCTTTAAATACCACATTAGTTCATTAATTTGTACTACAAAAACTTTAGCAAAATATCAAGTTGTTAAAGTTAACTGAATCAATTACTATAATCTATTTTATATTGGTTTCCAGCAAAATTCCTTTAAGTAAATATAATCGTAAAAATAGTTTTGGAGTGTAAAAAAATGCTACAAGCTTTACAAGAGTCTTCAAACTTTAATTTATCGAAAACATTTGATTGAACAATAATTCAACATTAGAACCTTTCCATTCACTGTTTGAAAGTGAATTAACTTTGGATAAGAGCCCCTAGAACCTACATACATATAAATCAATAGTTCTGAAGCTATCTAGTACATTAATTGTAAATAGGCGATTTTTAATCAGCACTATAAAACAATGAATAATAATGAAATAAATATAAATCAATAACATTATAAATAGACTCAAAAAGGGCCGGTAATGGATAAAAAAATTATTTTTCGAGTCTCTTTGTAATGTTCGATTTATATACACACATATTATACCCGTTATTGTAATTATTGATGTTGTACTTCCTCATGTAAATAAAAACATTGTTATAGAGCTCAGCAGTAGCGACCACGATCGCCTATTAGTATAGCAGACCTATTTGTAAAAGTCCTACTTATGTTTAGTAGCCTCGTTTTCGAAGCGTTTCTGTATCTAGCGTAGCAAACGTTGCCAGATTGCTTACAAGTTGGATTTGAATCCATGCGATAGTAAAAAATACTCCTCCCTGCATTTTAAGCTGTGGGTGTATTATAACAGTAACAACCAATCCTTTAACATGGTCGGTGCAGTGTTGAATCCAGACTTTTCCACAGGGAGGAGGGGAGGGAGTGTGAAGCTTGGGGTGGGGGAATGAATTATAATTACAATTCGACAACATGGGAAATACTGTACTTTTGGGAGGATTTTTTTTTTGCCCAGGGGGAATTCCCCCCGAACTCAACACTGGGTTGGTGTGTGCTACTAACTGCTTTTACTCTGATCAAGTACTTCAAAATTTATTGACAGCGGCAGATAGCATTAGTTCCTTTGCCATAAATACATGTGTAATGTTCAGGTTAACTGATGTGCAACAGAAAAGCCGAAAATTTCTAAAAAGATAGGTTCAGGACTGTCTAGTGAATAATAAAATGATCATGTAAAATACATGAAAACAAACAAAAACATTTCGAAAAAGAAAATTCGTTATTGATAACACAATGTTCTGTCACTAAAATTGGCTGGGTTTCTTTAAAATTATAATTTTCGATTTAGTAGCCTGTTGTGGAACATTATAGAATATAACGTAATAAAACTTGGTCATCAGTTCATTGAACTAGTCAAATTGACGGACTGACCAAAGTAAACTGTACATGCACAAACTGTGTTTGTTTTTTAAAAAATTCATTTTGTGTAGTACTTTGTGCTCATCTCGTTGCTTTATTTTTCATCGATACAGTTTCAGTTACATTTCGTAATATATGTCTTGAATGTATCTTCTATAGTATTCTGCATACAAACCGAGAGCTCTAACATACATTTTGTTCATCACAGAAATCCATAAAGAAATGCATACATGCTAGCTTGAGACATAAGGACAAGGTTTTAATACGTGGCCTTTACCCGTGTGAGAAGATTAGTATGCGTTTAGACCTTCAGACACCAGTCAACGAGAATTTCGTAACTACGTGCAGAAATTACATAGAAATTTTGAAAAATACTACGTGAATATACTTGAATAAAAATATTTTCTGTTATAACTAATAATTATGGAAGGGTGCAATTCATAACTATTTCAGTCATTACGTATGATCACACATTGAACTAGGTCAAAAAATAGTTGACTGTAGTATTTACCATTCAAGTAACATTTTTGTGAATTCTCCTTTGTTACTTTTACCAGTTTTTAATTCGTCTCTTTTCATATTTGATGTCAAAAATTAACCAAATAGTTTTACTAATAGTAACAGAGAAAATGCTAAAAATTTATTTTAAAGTTTATTAAATACACTATAGTAATTTTAGAATTGCTGCTTTAATTTAAATTGCAGTAATTTTACTATTTATGTATATTATTAAAAGCGAAGTATGTGATGATTTCAAAATTAGCACGATTCTAATTTTTAATACACTACAATGGGTTGACTAGGTCTAACATTTTGTAGCAATTTATGCGTATAAAACAAGATTATTGCTATACAATCTTTTAATTCTTGAAAATCCGTTAGGAAATAGATAAAAGAATGTACTGTTTAAAAACATTATAGGCCTAATACTAATATTTTATGACAAGTAGTTATAAAGCAAGATTTTCTCACATTTATAAGATACAAATGTTTTCAATCTTTCTTTATTCACAAATTACAAAGATTGGCTAATCACCCTTTGTTCAATTTGGTAACCATTACCTTCAGAAAATATTGCAGTATTTCCAAATATATAAATTAATAACTCTCGTTATATAAATAATGATTTGATATGCTGTTGCATAATGTTAAAATCAAGCAAACTATGAGATATTCTTAATTATATTTGTCATAAGGTATTAATATTAAGCCTATTGTAACAAATGCTTATATATTGTTCTGATTAGAGTTTGTCGTATTTTAGCCATCCTGATGAGCTCTGAATTAAGTGAAACGTATCGTCGACAATGCATATGGAGAACATAGTGTGGCTTAAATACTATTATACACTCGTCTTTTAAAAAAAACAAAAAACCAAAGGCACTGAATAAAAAGCGTAGATTTCAAGATATAAAATGCTTAATACTAATATCTTATGTTAATTGTAAATAATTATAATCGTGCTTAGTCAGCTTAGAAAAGGTATTCGCACCATAAAAATTGTTGTATGAAGTACTATATTCATTTTAAATCTTACCAAGTAAGTTGAGTAATGAAACCCAAGTTCACATTTTATAGCAACAACAACAAAGTAAAAATATTTGCTTAATAAATCTGAGAAACTTTCGTGTTAACAATAATTCTTTGAGCACAAACTACCATCAGCGGTAGTAAATGATAAGTTCACGTAACCTCTATAGTTACCGTAACTGCTGGGAAAGATGAATTTAAAATTCTACAAACTAACAGTCAACAATAAAGTAGAAATCGTTAACTATATCCGTAATGTTGTTATTGTAAAACGTTTGACATTTTTTTCAAAAATTATATTTCAAATTACATTATGCTTTTACTAATTATGTATTTATTTTGGTTTTAAATAATTTCCGAGAAGCTTGTCAAAGGATTTAACAACAAATAAACAGACAGTTTGTTGTTTATTAATCTTTGATAACAGTACAAGAAGTGCACAACTGCTTTTTACTTTAAAAAACATTTTAAGATAATACAAATATTTGAAATAAAATTTAATGGTATTTATCTATAAAACTGATTTAAATAATAATAACTTTCGCGCGATCAGAGTAAACTATATGTATGCAGAAAAAACTAAAAATTAACTTGGCCATCAGTATAGCTAATTAAATATACATTTCTTACGCAACTACTTATAAGGATTAGAACGCACTTATTCATCAGTTGGGTACCCTTGTTGTTAACGTTAGTTTCGACCGTAAACTCATTAGTATTGCACGTGTTTTGGCCAGATTTAGGACAGTCCTAAATAGAAATTCAAAGCTAACAATGAAAATCAATCTTTATAATACAACTTTAACAACGAAACACAATTTAATATAAAATAAACGTAATTATATTCACTACAGAAATTAATATATCAATATTATTAATGAAAGGAACAATATATAAACAAAATGGCACATCTTAATTAGGTTACACTTAAACACCACTTCCCGTCTTAAACCATTGTCGTCCATGTATATTTCTTTGAAAACTAGCTTTCTCTTTTTCTAACCGTATTTTACTAAAGAAACGCAGTACGCTTCCCCCACTATATAAATTAAGTGTGACAATTAATGCTAGATGTTTAATCAAGTGTAGCTGTAATACGCTTAGAGATAAAATTCATGTTAAAAGATTGATACTATGCAGAAGTTAGTTTGACAAAAAAGTTTTACTCTACCTTCTAAAGAAAGGTATTATACATTTAACATTACAGTAAACTTAAGTTTCTCTCTGTAGTACACATCTTGTAGACAAATATTACTTCTTTACCATTTTAACCCATTTTTCATTTGACAATATTAAGGGCAGATACAAAAATTTTTAATATCATAATCCACTATACTTTCTAACTCCACACAATTAGAACAAATCTCCGTATCCTGGTCTTTGAAGACAAACATTATATTTCCACAACTGAACCATCCAACCTTATCTAAACCTCTATGAAGATGGATATTGTACTACGTTTTCCTCATTACTAAACTGTAAAGATTCCTATTAAATCTTTCCCATTAATCTGCTCTCTGAAGATTTCTACTAAATCCTCCCTATTATACTACATACATGGGTCAAAGTGACCAATGATCATTCTGATTGAAAAATATCCACGAGTTGGGGTTTTACATGTTCTCAGATGCATTTTGAGCTCTTCTGGACAACTTTCGGTACCAAATTTTAACTTGACTTTGTATGAAAAAAAATTCAGAAATTGTGTGTATATATTTCACCAGAAATAATTTAAAACTTTTTTGATTATTTTTGCACATCCAAAAGTAAATCATGTATGATTAATGGGATTTGCTCAATAGTTTTTATACATTAAAAACTAATTTTCCTCATATTGTGCAAATATTTTATTTAAATAGTGTTAGCAAATAAACATATGTTGGATAGAAATTCCAAAAAGTTCTGAGTAGCCAAAAAATAAAAAAAAAAAAGGGGGTAACCACTATAGTTTTTGAAGAACTGTCATACATAAATTTTCAAAGTAACTGAAATAACTATCTCATGAGGATAAAGCTTTATTTTCATTCTCTTGAAAATTACATATATCAAGTATATGGGAAATTCTCTTAGCATTAACTTAACCCTAATTACAAAACAAAAATGTATAGAAATGAAGCAATCATTTATAACCCAACTCCAGTTAGCAAGCATATAACATTATTCAAGTTAAAAAAAAAGTACAGTCAATATTTATTTTTAACTTTTTAATATTGAGTTTAGTGATCTAACTTAATGAAAGGTTGAAATAACTTTGTTAGAGAAAGTGAAATTTCCAGTATGAAAATGACACATCATCTTAGAAGTTAGTCTGTCTTAAGTGCTGGACAATTTCATAAACTTAAAAGGGATCTTTGTAACAATTATTGCATAAAACACCTACATATATAAAGTATACACTTCCTGCGCCGGACTTATTTCCTATTCATATTACACAGTCTTGTTTTGAATATATCAGCCATTAAACACCAAGAAAGTAGTGTTCAATATAGTTTATAACTATAATCACCACACTATTTAGCATAAAAAAAAAAACTTCTTATAGATTCCAATATTGAAGATATGTACTAGTTATATTGATAGGATACTAGAGATTTCATTTCCTACAAATGTATCATCTTGAAAATTTTTGTTTTAACAGCCTTAAAATACACGTTTCCAGTTCTGCTCCTTAAAGAACTGAACGTGTTCTTATAAACAAATATTCTTGATAAAAGGCTGATATAATTTCATTGGAATTTTTTCACTTTGCTCTTCTGTTTGTTGATTAAGACATTTCACGTGCTCACTACTTTGAAAAGTTCTTTTGGAACTCGCTATTCCATATACCATGATAAAAACTGGACTGATAATCTTGACGAATGCAAGTTTAGTTTAAAAGGAATGCCAGTACTTTATATTGGTACTAATATAAAATTCAAATGTATTACATTAGGGTAACCCATACTCTCGGGTGAACAAATATGATAATTAAGTAGATTCTACTCTTAACAACAGTAAGCTGCGGAAGTTAATGTGAAAGGCATAAAACGTTTTGAAATGTGACAATCTCTGCTTACCCAAAAATTCAGACTGAGATCTCAAATATTCTCATTTCAAAAAGAGTGCAGAAATAAGTTGTAAATGAGTCACATTTCTATTTGTAATAGCATTAGAGTTTTTATAATAGGTTTTTATAATAAAATACAATAAAAAAAGAAAAGAAACTGAACTTCCATTATAATTAAACTGTTTAAAGTTAGAGGCATCATTATAATATAAGTGGCATGTATAATGTAAAGATTCAGTTTTCTGTAAATGGAATACTCTCTTACTTTAGATAGAATAGTTTATTACAAGTACACCAGTACCCCAAACTTAAGTGATAATACAAGTGCAGATAAACAAAGTTTGATTTTAATCTTGAAACAAATTCATTAAAACCCACAACACATATAATAATTTGTAAATCAAACTGTTGACTCTTTACTGAAGCTTAACACTACTATTACAGTTAGATATTGAATGGAGTGTGGTTTAAGGTGATTAATATTTTAATGGACAAAATAAGATTGTAGTTAAATAATAAGAAGGCAAAAAATTGTTTCCCATCATTCTTTTAACAATTCTTTGTCTTCATAAAAACAATGTAAAACTTTATGATATACAAACTTCTAAGTGCTATGTTTCTTCCCACCAAATACATATTTTTCTAAAGCCGTGAAATAACAAAGGTAATACAAAACTTTCAACAGAACTTGCAACAAGATCTAATAATAATAAGTAGTACGAAAGATATTTAAATTGAATAATCCAACAATTTGTTTGTTTGCGTCAGAAATCTGTGCAAAGCTACACAAGGCTATCTGCGATAGCCATCCTTAATTTTGAACCGTTAGACTATAGGAAAGGCAGCTAGTAAGCATCACCTATTGCAAACTCTTGGGCTACTCTAATCAAATAGTGCAATTTGACAATTATACTTATAACTCACCTACAGCCACAAAGTACAGAGTTCAATTTTTGCAGCAACAGATGCAAACCATGGATTCATGGTCCAGCATGCTAATTGCTAAGCCATGCCCAGTCTTTCAACAATAAAGCTATTGCCAAATGAATAGCATTTATAATAAGGCACTAATAGGTCTCTGCAACTGAAGAGTTTCAAAATATAGCACTGCAGTAATTGTAAAAGAAAAAACTATGTTTTCTTAGTAGAAAATGAAACACAAGTGCCTGAAAAAGGTTTATAAAAATATAAGTGATGAAATACTTTATGTTTCGAATAAATAAAATTTGAAATGGTATTTCTTTTCTAACATAAACTTTATAAAGTACACAAAACACACTTAGAAACATTATTATTTAATTTTTTGTATTTTTTTTTCAGTGATTTTGTGTCACTACTAATCTAAATTTGTGAAAAACGTTTTATATATTTTTAAAATTTCTAATTCTTGGGAAAAAGTATGACCACAACAGAAAGAAAATTTTAAACACCTATTTTTTAAGAACTACAGGCATATATATTTCTAACCTACAATTTAAATTATGGTCTAAAAGAGTTAGGTTCATGTAGAGTATTACACAGTAATAACGGATTATCATTAATCTATAGAGTTGTTTTATTACAATTTTATTTAACCATCTTTTTCCTTATCTTAAAAAATTAATTTCAGAAATCCAAGTTTCTTTCACACAAAATAACATGTTTCTGCCAAACAATTTTGATAGTGGTGAATTGAAACTTGAATCTAAAGTAAGTACTAGTATGATTAAGCCATTTTTCATTACACAATTATTGTTCTCATGAGGTTCTTCTTCTTATATTGTAAAACAAATATACAAACTTATGGAGGGTGAGAATGGAAAAAAAAGAGAATAAAACAATCACGTTTCACCCCAAATTCAACTGTTGATCTTAGTAAAGTATTAAATATAACTGTTTCATCCTCACAAAAGCTATAAAGATACTTTAGATCTTACTATAATTATACAATAAGTCTCACACATACATTCCTATGATCAGTAGCTGCTATGATTTATATAAAAGCTAATATACATTTTTTAACCTGAAACACATGATACGCCAGAATAAAGTTTACTGAAGGTGAAGATTTTTTTTATTAATTGTAAGCAATGGGATAAAAATTCACAGATGACCAAAATTTCTCTCACATTTATATATATATATATATTTGTATCACCATTAATAAACTATGATTTTTTCGCTAAAATACTTACATAACAATTATTTTCTGCCATTAGTACAAAGATAAATGAACCTGGATCTAGCAGATCATGAAAAAGATCGAGGCAATTTCCAAAGGCATCTATCTTGATTCTTTCAAAAATGACATAACTTTATTTTCAATTCCAAGAAATGATTTATAAATTGATTGATAAACATTATGAATAGAAAAAATAAACAATAATTCCCAAGCTTTTTACGCAAGTATTTTAATACTCAATTATTGGACAGAAGCATTTAATTACAGTATAAGTAAAAAATATTCTTACGTAAAATAAGAGAGACTTTCTGATATTCATACCATAAAATTCCAATTATGATAAATATAAAAAAAACAACAACCAAACCTTAATTACAAAAATATGGGAATAAAATAATAAATTGATTAAGATAAAAACTTTCACCATGTTTTACTTAATAATGTCCATGTTATTCTTATTCATGCATATACAAGCAACATTATAAGATACGTTATATTAAAACACATTTTCATACTTCATCTTCCAATGACAAAATACAATGATGCCACAATAAAGATATGACTATTCATATAATATCACTAATTCTCATTTCCAGAAACATTTGTTGAAAAATCATAATTTTATCTACTGTGCAGTTTCAATTCAAAGTAACAAAAAACTTATCACTGTTTCAGTGTATACTGATTACATATCTTGTAAGACAGTATTCCTGTAAAGATTTTATGTACTGCAAACCACAATTCTTTTATGTCTTTTTATGTTTACACTGTAAATTGTATGGTAAAAAATACTTTGAAACAAACTAGTATTTTTAAACAAAACAACTACCTCAATTCTAGGCTTAAACTTATCAAATTTTGGCACAAATTTCTTTCATTTATCACACTAAAAATCAAGCAGAAAATTTTCGATTTTAGCCAAGAAATGATAAGAGAATATCACAAATGATGTTTATAAGACTATTTGAAGTTGAAGATAAACAAATGCAAGAACATCCAATTCCTTATGCTTGTAAAACCTATAACCGTCCTAACTGCCTTTGTAAATATCTACATATACCTTATATAGTAGCAAAGTTTCATTTTCAAACTCATTCAAGATTTGTACATCCATTTAAATACAGAGACTTGGTATCAAAATAAATGTTTCTTACAGAGCATTTATGAACATTAAAAGAAACGTAAGTAAATAAATAAGTCTTTTTAAAGATACAGAAGTAGCAAAACAGATAATCTATGCAGATACCTAAGCAACATTATGAATATCATCTAATGAATGATCAAACACTTATTCTTTTTTCACTCATAAGTCCAATGCCATCATCACTGTTGTTCATAGCCAACAAATATAGCTATTATATTTATCACTACATTACTTCAGGACACAGCCATAGCAAGAGTCATCTTTCAGCTGATCACTTTTCTCTCTGTTACTAAAAATAAGATTGCTTCTAATCATTACAGAACATTTCAACCTCAAAATTTGATGTTTTTATATATATCAAACTTTATAAGGATTTTATGAAATAGTACATAAATAGATAATAGTTATGAACAAAACTTAAGACTCAAGTTACATAACAGTGAACTATCTAGGGTGACCAGACGTCCTAGTTTTGCGAGGACTGTCCCATTTTTTGGTAGTTTGTTCCAGCATCCCGAGGGAAGTTCTCAGGATGTACAAAACATCCCAGTTTTATGATAAAGATATCAAACTGTCAGTCACATCGAATCACAAATGTAATAGGCCTACTTGACTTGCTCATTGTTGTAACACATACTCTCCTGCCAATAAACTCTCAAAAATTCCATCTGTAATGGTGAGAAACTCAGGTCTGCACAGGTTTAGTTGGTTGTACTGTAGTAGACCTATAGCAGTTAAAAATCAAGAAATGTTACTTAAGATATTTTTAATACTGAAAATCTTCAACCTATCATGGTGTCAAAATGCCAAAAATAGTTGGTTTTTTTTCAGATAATTTGACAGTAGACTTTCCTTTTTTAAATGCAAGTGAGTTGGATAATAAAGTTGAGTGTACTATAAGAAAAGCTACGTTTTTGATAGCACACAGTGGCAGATTGAACATTACAGTTCACACTGTGAAGAAAAAGCATAAGAACCATTTTGAAACTAGGGGCAGGGGCTGTCCCAGTTTTGTGGTTTGGAAATTTGGTCACCCTAGAACCATCCCATGGTAATAAATCTTGATAACAAGGAACCCATTTTTTAGGAAATAAAAGTTTTGAGATGGCTTGACTGAGTAATCAAAAAATTTATTATAAATGTACGACATTTTGAAAAGATTTTGTCCTTCTGAGGATGACAAAATCTTGTCGAAATGTTGTACATTTATAATAAAGTTTTTGATTACTCAGTCAAGTCATTTCAAAACTTTTACATCCCATGGATATAAGTGTAACATTATAATTTGGGTGATCAACACAAACATTTGCAGAAGGTTAGTCAATTAGCCTGTAAACTGAAGTTACTGAAAGTTGTTTGTGTCAAAAACCTATAGCTTCAACAATAACAGTAATAAAAAGAGCACAAAAAAACTACATAAATTTTTAAATTTAATTTTCTACTCTTTAATAAATTGGACATTAGAAATAATTATAAAACTCAATGCCTGGTATAGTTTAATAAACTAAAACTCAGTGGAAAGTGACACCCAATCAGAGAATACTAACAACAACCATCATTGTTTTTCTTATGTATATTGATAATCCTATGCATAAAAAGCAAAACTGCCTTTAAAATTGGTTAACTAATAAAACGAGAGACATAACATAGTATTATGAAGCTGCCTAATAAAACACTAAAAAAATATTTTTTTTTTTTCCAAACCTAATACATTCTTAGTACACATCATAAAAAAATGTGAGCTACACATTTCTGAATTTCTTACAGAATATAGCACCATTTACTGGATCAATCAAAACTATCATGACCAATGGATATACATTTGTAATGACTTATAAATTAAAGAAGCTCCACTTATATATTTGCTCAATATTAATATTAATAAAATTCCTCACATTAGGATTTTTCATATTTATTAAAAGACACATTATCAAGCTGCAGTAAACGTAGCCATCTCAACTGTTTAAATATAATTTATCAAAAGCTTAAGTTTTGAAACAAAACGTCACAAGCTCAATTAGTCTGCAGTTCAGGTTTTTTTGTTTTACAACCTACTAATTATGAATGTATAAACAGTTTTACAGTAATGATGATTGATGATGATGATGATGATCATCATACCATACATTATATGGTGTTAATCAATGCTTAGAAATCTACTATCTTGCTTGCAAAATAAAATGACACTGCTATTTTATTACGAGGCAACAAACTTAGAATCAGCATATACCACCTATTTATTTTCACAAATTCATTTCATTCTTTAGTATAATAAATTTTATCATTTGATATGTGTAACATTTATTTTTCTTTGCACAATTTTCAAAATACTCATAAAACTAGTCAACAAGTTTCACACCCCACAAAAATAATGCTATAATGTCTAGTTTCTATTCAGATCAAGCCATGCTAGTTTCAATGAACTAACATAACATCTCATTTCATTTACATCACACACCTAACTTTAGAGATCAACTCAGAGGCACATGTTAGTTATATATATATATATGTTTGTTTTAATAAAGACATTTTTCTTTTTTGAAGCTGTTCACTGGAGCACTTCATGAACCGTAACCATGGTATTCGTCTGGAGATTTATTTCCATACTTTGCTTTACGAAGAGCTGCTAACCGTTCCCTTGCCTCTTCTAGCTCTCTTTCTTTTCTTAGAATTTCTTCTCTTGCAATAATTTCTTGGGCAATACCTCCAACCATTCTTTTATTAATAACAAGACTTCTTTCTTCATCATTTTCAATTGACTTTTGAGCTGCACGAACTAGGTTATCTGTAGCTCTTTTGACTGCATTTCCAGCATTCTATAAACAAATAATCACATCTTCGAACTAAGTTTACAAATTTTAAAATAATAAAATATAAATTTCCTGCCATTAATGTAATTTCATGGTTTAACAGTGATTCAAAAGAAACCAAGTTAACATTCTTCATTCAACAAATATACCTTATCTTGGGCAAAGTAAAGCTTCAAAACACCGTTAAGAATTACTTGTATAGAATTTTGTTAATTTATATAAATCTATATAAATATAGTACTGTCTGTTGATAGTAACTAAATCTATATAATGAAACCAAGTTAACATTTTTCATTCAACAAATATACCTTATCCTGGGCAAAGTAAAGCTTCACAACAAGCATTAAGAATCTCTTATATAAAGCAAAGCGTGTGTCCAGAAAAATAAACATACAGCCGTATATCTATCTTTTCATATCTGTTCCTTATACGTTTCTTGATCAATCAGCACCAAACTTGACACAGTGATACAGGATGAAATCAAGAAGGTCATGGATGGGGGGTCTGACCCCCATCTAATTTCATATTGATAGAATTCTTGAAAACAGTATGTCTTTCTTTTCAGTATTGGTACCTTTATGTATTTTTATTGCACTTTTAGTATTTACTATGTTAAGAAGATAAAACTTAAGTAGGAATTTCCTATTCCTTGTTACAAAAAAGTTTTTATTTCACCTGTCTAGTTACTTGTATACTATTTTATTAACGATTTATCTGAACATTTTTTGCCCATTTCATTAAGTAATCCCTTCAATAATATATTTCGTACATCAATTTGCTGCACAAGAAATACAAATACTAAAATGTTTTAAGAAAATGAAATAAAAATATTATTACTCGACACTGTAATTATATTATAAATTCCTCACCAAAAACAAAATATCTATCTTGGTTAATGTGCAAACAGATACTAAAGTGTAGATATAAAGGCATTTACAGGAAGAATCATACACTGGAAAAATACAACTTACCTGTAGCCGCCTCATGGAGTGCGACTCGGGGTCTGCTTTAACCTTGCAAGCAACAAGTAGCTGGGCTGTAGAGCTTGCTACCTGTTTAGCAGAAGATATC
Organism: Limulus polyphemus; assembly: GCF_000517525.1. NCBI lineage: Eukaryota > Metazoa > Arthropoda > Merostomata > Xiphosura > Limulidae > Limulus > Limulus polyphemus. The sequence continues at coordinate 173,077 of NW_013666901.1, read as the reverse complement.
ATCTTTTCTTCTGTAGCATGGCCTTGTACAAGTGCATTAGCTGCTTCCACAAGGCTGTGAGTGGTAGCAGCAACGAGACGTGCCTAGAAAAAAAGAATGGATTATTCACTTTTGTTCATTTATAAACTGGCACATTCAATATAAAATAGGCTATTATCACTATCACCCTTTATCTGCCTTACAGATGAAAACACAAGCATAGAAACCTAGGGATTCTAAACAGTTTTATAATTTTATTTACTTCTTTTAACCAGTAGTAATTAATATCGTAATAACGCGTGTTCCTAATATTTTTTTTAAAACATAAATTCATGATAATAAAATAAAGGGGAAATAATAATTTCAAACTTAAAACATAAACGGTGAAAACAAAAAAACTATTCCACAAAAATACTGGATTACTCTATTCCTATGTTCACCAACTAAAGCAAAGAAAAAAAATTGGTGTTCATCACTATCAATCTTATGATTTGTTGAAAACTACGTGCCAATGATAACTCATGATTTATCATCATTCATTTACTACTGTAAACAACAAGTCAACAATGCAGTTATCACTTTAGAACATTTATTGACTCGCTCATTTCCGGTAATTGAAAAACATTAAAAATTAACTTCTATTGTCTTAGGACAGACTTTTAGGGAACTGGCATGTAGACAGGTAAACGCACAGATACACTTACAGCGGAAACAAGTCCTTCGGACCATTGACCATCATCAGATGTATATAAAGGATGTGCTCCAATCTGTATAAGAATATACGATACTTAGATGAATGAAATAAAACGTTTAAAATAAAAACTGCTAAGACACAATCCTGATACCATTTATATAGGTAACATATTTTAAAGTATAAATAATAATATTTAACCTGAAAATAATTAGTCATTATAACAGAATATTCTTCTGCTTATTATCTCTTTGTAATTAAAAAAATAAAAATATCCAATACAACTGTAGATCCACACATAACAAGCCTTACTACACACAACATGTTCTCTGAATCTTACAAAACAGAAACACAAAAGTTTCTAGAATGACATACACATTAATAATTATTTTATAATTATTTTACGTCATTTCCAACTTAGAATATTTAGCTTTTTCAAGGAAATATTGGTGTACCGTTCCAGCATCAAGCAACTCCTTCTGAGCTGCACATGCAGCTTTCACAAGGGCAGACGTAGCTGCTGTAATGGACTTAGCTGCTTCCAAAATCATTTCATCAAAGTTCATTTCTTCATTAGCTTCCTGAAAACAATAACAGTATTTTCTTATAAGTATAAAAATAATACTAATAGTTTTATATTTCTATGAATGAACAATGGTCACTTTTTTTTCCCATAGGTCATATCTTTTTAGAACCACAGCAACAAATTGCAAAAACCCATCACTCTATACACTAGATCGATCAATGGTTTATTTTCAACCATAAGATACAGTCAAAAATAAAATTCCATGTGGCTTAGCCAATTGAGAAAACTTTAAAATATACAACTTGGTCCCTCAAATTTTGAAAATGGTCATAAATTGCCAACTGTAACATTTGTCTATTAATCTGCCAATTGAGAAGACTTTAAAATATACAACTTGGTCCCTCAAATTTTGAAAATGGTCATAAATTGCCAACTGTAACATTTGTCTATTAATCTCCAGAACAACAAAGACTCAGCAAACAACAGACTTTAATGCATTATTTAAAGTTTTTATTTCACAGTTATAACTGTCTGGATCAGATTAATTTAAACAGAATCCTATCAAATAAATGATACAGTTGAAAGTTAAATGTGATGGAACACATGTGATGTTTATTTGCACCTGTTCATTAGAAAAACACCTGAATACTACTCTTCAATATGTTTCATGCAGAAAAAGTTCACTCACTAAACAAGTAAATGATGCTGAATGTTTCCAGACTTTAACTATGCATCTTAAAACAGTTAATCTAATAAATTTATTCTTACAGAGATAACAGACTTCATTAGTTGATATTTTCCTTCTCTATAAGTATATGTCTGATTCCTGGTTGACACAAATGCAACAACCAAGAATATCAAACATATCTTACAGCCAAGGGTTTTTCCATTTCATGTTCTCTGAAGTGCTCAACATCATGATTCAGGTTCACCTGGATTTGGAGTGAAACTTTTTGATTAAAATCAATTTCCTAACAAACAAACTTCATTTCCATTTCCTTATCTATATGGTTCAAAAGATAAAAATATAGAAACATCAACTGCTACGCTATTTTACAGATATAAAAAGCCACTACACCTTGACACTACGTTTTCTTGGTTTCAAATGAGCAAGTTTTTTAGCTGCAGCATCAATTGACGAAGCTGCCCCAAGTAATTCAGTTTCAGCTATCACTGTTGGGTCATCTGGATCAATCCAGTCGCTACCTGAAAGTTTAAAGAAATATTTATGATCAATTATTTGAAAAGAATTATCTTCATTATAAAACTACGTTTATGAAAGCTTTTGATATTAAATTAAAGATGACCACAATTAATTATTTGCAACAACTAAAGCAACCCATTTCCTTTAACAGCTTTAAAATCATGTGATTTATTACAGAATGTACAACACAGTGAACATGAATGAGGGAATTATAAGTTATGATTTATGACAATTCATTGTAGTATCACAAAACTTGCAACAAACTAAAACTACAAGACAAAACTTAGATTAATCAGGTCTTAAAATTAAATGTTCTGATTTACAGCTAAGGCCAAAGTTTGGCATCACTCTAGCATTTTAGGAATGAGACATAATTAAAAAAAAAAATTATATGAACATAATATAGATTTTTTTTATTTAACATCATTTAATTAAAGAAACTACCAAATGGTATCATAAAAGTATACCAGAAGCAATAGATATTTGCTGTGCATTTCGTGGTTTTTCAAGACTTTTTAATCTTTTCAAGCATGGATCTAATAAGGTATTGAAGGGTCGAGTTATCTTCTAGATTCCTCCATGCAGCCTTTAAATATAACAGTATTCAACAGGCTTCATTTAACTACATGATTGTTTGTTTGTTTGTTTTGAATTTCGCGCAAAGCTACATAAGGGCTATCTGCACTAGCAGTCCCTAATTTAGCAGTGTAAGACTAGAGGGAAGGCAGCTAGTCATCACCACCCACCGCAAACTCTTGGACTACTCTTTTACCAACGAATAGTGGGATTGACCATCACATTATAACACCCCCATGGCTGAAAGGGCGAGCATGTTTGGTGTGACGGGGATTCGAACCCGCGACCCTCAGATTGCGAGTCGAGCACCCCAGCCACCTGGCCATGCCGGGCAACTACATGAATTAAAACTAGATAATTCTAAGGTGATTCAAAAGTAAATCTGCCAAATTCACTGAGATTTACAGTATCAACAAAAACCTAAATTAAGAAACCTTAGCTGACTACTAGAGAATGTTTCATTTTGCGATGCTATAAAAAGATTGGAGTACACTGAGAGTTTTAATATTTCAAATCTTAGGTAAAAAAGAAAATCACAAAGAAGTCATTTGTAAAAACATTTTTTTAAAGCAATATGAACATTTAAATGTAGTTTATAGGAAAGAAATAACAATAATGTTTGGTTTAAACACTAATTCTACTTGATGGCAGTCTTTACTCATTCATTCAATACTGTTAGTAATAAAAAAAAACATTTTGGAAGGCAATTGTGATACACCTATTATGAATAATATATTGAAAAATGATTAAAATAGTGATCCTGGTTAAAAAAAAATCAATAGGTTGCTATAATAAAATAAAGTCATCTAACTGAAGTTATTAGAGAATTTGAATTTATAATGTAAAACTCAGTCAATAACATAAATCACACACACACACACACACATATATATATATATTTAAAGTATTGTAACAATGTTCCTAATACATATATAAACATCAAGCACTAACCTTTCAGGGTTTCAGCAGAATTTACAATCTCAGAAACAGACTGGGCAATTGTTCTTGACATGCTGATTAGTTGCTGTTTCCCTTCATTGCTAGGTCTCTGAATTACCTAATATATCAAATTTATACAAATTTTTCTTCATTTGAAAGTAACAATTTGTGCATAACTCAAGAGCTAAAAACAAAAAATTTCATGCATAACAAGTTCTAACACCTGTAATAACACGTGCATTATGAAATTCATAAAGTTTATAACATCAGTTTTTATTAAGAAATACTGCTCCTGGGACACCATTTCTAATATCTGCTTGTTTAGATATTTGTAACAATTATAAACTGCTTTACATTATCAAACATGAAGTAGTTGTTCTGATTAACCCTTTCGAGACGGGTCATGGGTTTAAAGGCCGTGTCATCTCATTTGTTGACTCCCATTTAAATTTTATTGAACTACTATTTCATGAATTCATGTCAATAAGTTTGGTATCAAACTGTGGATTATAATTCAAATTTTAGTTCTGTACATTACTCAATTTCTTAATTTAAAAGTAAATATTAAAAAACACAAATAAACATTGATTTTTGTATGTCACATGGTATGTTGAATGCAGCACTGGTTCAAATTAGATGTTTGTGAAATTAAAATACTAAGTCTATAGTTTGTACAAATTAGAAACTCAAATTACTGATATTGAAAAGTTAGAATATAAAATAAGAAGGTCATATCTTTTCTATTTGCTAAGATATTGCTTATCTAATAAATCAAACACAGTGGTACCCCACCCACCTCTTTCCATTTTTGGAAATGCACCCTTATATACACTTACTTCTATACATGACATGATTAACCAATCGGAAGCTCAGAATGCTTTCTAGTAGTTTTCTCTGCCATTTTAAACTCTTAGGACCCAATTCCTTTCTTTTGAACTAAGATTTAAAGGAGGTGTCTTTAGCCTGCTCGAAATTTCATATTTTTTTAGACTAAAATACATCTTAGTTACT
>NW_013666901.1:156584-167247 GCF_000517525.1 Limulus polyphemus | reverse complement strand
AGGATTGGAAGTAAGCTAAGGTAAATTCTCTTATCAAGGGAGGTGATAAAAATTGTCCCAGAAATTATAGACCCATTAATCTTACATCAGTTGTGGGAAAAATTTTGGAAAGTCTGTGAAAAGATGCTCTGCAAAGTCATTTAACAAAGTTTATAATTTTATTGGTTAGTCAACATGGTTTCACTAAGGGAAAATCTTGCCTTGGAAATCTTTTTTGACATTCTTTGAAAAGGTTACTGCTTATGTAGATGATGATAAGGGTGTAGATTTGATGTATCTGGATTTTCAGAAAGCATTTGACAAGGTGCCTCATAAAAGGTTTGCAAAACAAATTAGCTCTGTAGGTGTGGGGGATAAGTTAGCAAATTGGATAAAAGAGTGGCTGGATGGAAGAAAGCAGAGGATTGTTACAAATGGAGTTCAGTCAAACTGGATTAATGTTACATGTGGGGTACCTCAGGGCTCAGAAGGGTTACTAGAATGGTGCCTGGGATGGAGGAGTTGTCATACGACAAGAGGCTGAAATCTCTCAAATTGTTTTCTTTTGAAAAAAGAAGAGTTAAGGACGATCTAATTGAAGTGTTTAAGATTTTAAAGGGAATTGATAGTGTTGATGTATCATCATTTTTTATATTTAACAATGAGAACAGTAGGAATTTGGGACAGGAATATCAATTTTGGCAAGGTTGGAGTCATCTTCAGCTAAGACAGTTTTTATTTTTCTAACAGAGTGGTTGGCCTTTGGAATGGGTTGCCTTCAGATGTTGTAGATGCAGTAAATTTAAGTGAGTTTAAGAAAAAGCTTGATAAGTGTATGAATGAAAAGGGCTGGGTTTAAACTTTTTTATTTTATTTCTTTTAATAATTTTAATTTAGTTTTGATGATGCAACAGCTGAGATGGACCAATAGGTCCCATGTTGTTCCAAAATATTATGTTATGTTAGTAACAGGAAATATTAAGAACTCAAAGGAAAAAAAAATCCCATTTTTTTATGACATTGATTTAGTTTTTGCCACTGTATTTGATATTTTTCAGAAAATGCCACGGCGTTTCCAATAGTTTTGCCATATTACAAGGATTGCACATGAAGATAAGACATAAATTTAGTCATGAAGTACAGTGATGGTACACAGTGAGGTAAATTTAGTCACTAAACAATAAAGGTACCTAAATGAAGGAAAGATACAACTTTAGTCATGGAATAGCAAGGATGCCTAAACTGAAGAACTCATGTAAATTTAGTCACTAGATTTCTTCTCCATACAGATTGTGTATACATGTCTAGATATTTACATACAATATAAATTATTTCTTGAATAAAGCAACATGTTTGAAGATAAACAGTTATAAAAAATACTTTAAAAAATCAAGAAAAAATTACAAACAAAACTTGTAAACAATTCAGTATTTTGAAAGATTTAACGTTCTAGAACATGAGAGTTTTTAACAACTGTTACAGCACTGTGGCACATATTTAAACAAGTAAATAAATACACAATAATATTAAGTAATTGAGGATCAATAACAACAAAGACATACCCGGTGAACCATGGTCAACAATTCCTTGTAATTTATGGCACACTTATGACCTGATTCTAAGATTCTGATTTTTATTTCTTGACTTTCAGCATTGAAAGCAGCTGCCTATGATAAAAAAAAGTATATATATATCTATATACAAGTTTTTCGATATTTTTAACCAATACAAACTATATTTAAGAATACAATGTAGTTTATATACAAACTTCTACTATAGTTCTTAGATAATTCTTTTTTAATTATGCCAAATATTAAACTTTTCATCTTTTTTTAAAACCTCAAAAACAAAAACAAGGGAGAACATTAAGGAGGATATATTTTTTCAAGCACCAAAGAGGAGAATCTGGTCAAAACTCCACAACATTACAATAATCATTTCCTTCTGGCAATCACAAGGATTCATCATGCCATAGACTAAGCCATCTCACTAAATGTTCATTATAAATTTATTGGACCCAAAAAACCAAAACTTTAAAAAAATTACATACAACCGAGAGAACAGTTTAGTGCAAGCTTTTAATATTCTCTAGCAAAACAGTCTGTAATTCACACTGATGAGGCAACTGCATAGGAAATAAATCCATGCATGTTAAACTATTCTCATGACATTTTATTGATGGATGTTGTTTCTTTTTTTTTAAGTGAACAACGATTGTGTTATGTTGAAAAAGACAATTACATACTTCTCCAGCACTAACTGTATCTTAAAATAGGCTATTCAAAATAAAAAAAATATAAACTGGCTTTTATCAATTTCACTTAGGTTGGCTAGAAAAGGTACAAAACTAAAATCTGCTAATTAGTTCACCAAACACAAGTTTAGGTTTTTTTAAAAATATCATTTGAACTCCACTAAAACTAGCAAGTTGTTGCTGACGCTTCAGTGCAAATCTATACAACAACGGGTTATCTGTAGTCTCTCCACCATGAGGAATCAAATGTTCTACGTCTGTAAACTTATGGCTGACTTACCTAGAGACAAATTAGAAAGTTCCAAACATGCACCAAGCCAAGCTAGGCCATATAATTAAGTTTAACTGTCACTGCGTAAGGAACGTTTATAAAATGTGAACGTTTTTTGGAATATGGTTTTAGTAATTAACTCATAATACACAATCTCTTTTAATATAAACCACACCTTTGAAGTTGTCAGAAGATCAAATAGGGCTTTCCTCCCCATATTGGCTGCAACAATTACATCATCTTGTTTCCCACTGTTTCCTGCAGCGACTGCTTTTGCTGTTGCTAGTGTAACAGGCTTAGTAGCTCGAACAAGATCTTCTGGAGTTGCCTTTTTTGTTGGAATGTCAGACATATTGTATGCCTTAAAAAAAAGGTTATAATTAATATTTTGCTATACTTAATATGTAAAAGCATATATGGTTAAAAATGTCACTGAACTTTACAGACAACAGGTTTTTTAGATTCTGTACTTTCTTTTCGAGTCACTTCAATGACCTAAAGAAAACTTATTAACAAAATACAATAACAATCCATAATAGTTTTATTTGTTTTTCAACATAACATGTTTTAAAATAACATAATAACTGTAATAAGAGAGGGTTTATTTAAATTTTTTGAAGATTTATATGTGTATGTATAAAAAATATATTGTGTATAAAATACAAATAAGAAATTTTCAAATTAGACAGAAGTCCACTTGATTTACACACAACCTGACGAAGAATTTACAATATACAATACTACACAAACTTTAAAAAGAATAAGCTATAAAAGAATTAACACAAAATCTCTGTACATTTGTCGTAGATACCATATACACATACTTGTGAAACAAAATCTGCAAGTACATTCATTACACATTTTCCACGAATAACAAAGGCCAAAGCTACTATGTTTGTTTTTAAACTTTTAGAAGTGAAGAGTACACATAAAAATATTTTGTTAGGAATTTAACCACGAAAATTTTTCACACTCTACAACTGTTCTTATTTTCCTAATCACTCAGTGGTTTAGTGTTCCTATTTTTAGTTAATTTTTTTGAAGTAGAGTTAAAAAATATATAAAAAAATTTCAAAATAAAAAATATTGTTTTAGTAAAAAATTATGCTGTTAATCCTTTAGAGGCAGGCTCGTGAAATTTGTGGAAATTGAATTGCAAATTACAACAATACACGCAGTAATTCTGAGATTACTTCAAAGTAATTGTTGTTAGTTTATATTGTAAAATAAGCTCTTTCTAATGATTATACATGTGTGTATGTAACGTCAAACAAATCTGATGAGGGTAGGCATGGCAACTGTCAGGGGCTGAAAACATTTATTACTTGTTCCAACTGTATTCATTCAGAGATCTTTAAAATGAAAATGTCAAAAGCATCTCTTTCTCTAGACATACCTCTATTCAACTACCATTGTATTATTGAAGATACAGAGTGCCAAAGTAGAGATTTTTCATAGCTTGTTGGTTACATGACAATACATCTGAAGTTTTAAGTAGTTTTTTAAATGTTTATTCTGATATAAAGGACTAGAAACTTGGGTGAAATAAAAATTTGAATCATAACACACATTATAATATTAAATTCATTCATACACATTGATATCAAAGGTGTTAAATGAAATTTTTAATGTAACACAGTAAATTGCACAGAAAAGCATCCAAAGGGGTTCCCTTTGCAAAAAAAAGGGTTAAGGAGTTGGGTTCATGAACAAATAACACAAGGTAAAACAAATTAAAAACATTACTGAATGGGTGCAGTTTAGCTTTTGGTCTACAATGCTATTGCTATGTGTATTTCTTTCAAACATTAAAGGGGATGGGGACAGGCAATTTTCTAAATTCTAAAGTATCACATACTCGAATTTCCTGGCCAATAACTTCAATAGTAGACTCCAAAGCTCTAGTTCCACGGGCATGTTCATCTTCTAGAGATTTGACTGTCTTCAGTAAGGATGTGACATTTGTTACCATTACCTATGGATTAAAGATATAAAACTTTAATGCACAAAAATAATAACAAAGAAACTGGAATGGCTACTCATCCATAAATATGTTAAACTCACCCATACTTTTTTTTACTCGGGTGTATTTATTAAGTGAGAAAAAAAAAACAACAACGAACATTTTACAGTTAGTCTTTAAATGTCAATACTGATTACTTAATTACTCTGACTCAGAATAACCATTTAGTATATTACAAAAAGTTATTTCTTATATCTAGCAACATGTTGCATCTGCCAAACTGAAATTTCTAAGATTTAACTGTAGTATTTTTTATATATATAAAGAACATGCAAAACAATATTAAAGTTTATTTTAATTTCATGGATTCTAGTAACAACCACCTGAATATTGTTATATCTTTCAAACATTTTCAAAATGAAACACACAGAATACTACAAGGACACCCGTTAGTAACAGACTTGACCAACAGTACTTTTTACACACATAATGAAATAAATTTTCATTTCACTTCTTAACAAGCACTGCTACAAAGGCATAAGCAGTTTAAAGCAGCAGTTATACGTGTTATCTTTTACACATCTTATAGTTAGTAAACCATTTATATGACCAACATGACTCATGCATTTGGCTAATTTGTATTATATCTACCTGCAAACAAAAAAAACCATAAAAACATTCACTTATTAACTAAATGGCAAATTCAAATTTTCTTGCTTTTATTTTTTAAATTCCACAATTCAATTTCAAACATATACAACTGTTTGGCTGTAATAAAACTGCATACATTTTTAAAATAATCTGTTTGTTTCTGTATAGCAAAGCTACATCATCTTGAATTTTGAACTTCTGACCAGAGGGAAGGTAATTGGTCAACAACACACAATGAAAATACACGGGGCATTCTTTTACAAAGAAATAGTGGGATTGACCATCACTTTGCAATGCCTCTATGTCTGAAAGGGCAAACATACAGCTCTGGATTTCAATCTCTTGACTGACAGAATTGAGAGCCACAACCATTAAGCCCTCAAAAAACTTCAAAAATAAAATACACAAACATATGTATATATATAATCCCAATCCTCATGCATTAGTGATACACAGCAGATACTGAAAACTGTATACATTAACAGTGCATACAGATTTATACTATTTATTTAACATAGTTTTCACCACTTACACCTCCACAAACAATGGTCTTATACATGGAAAAATACTACTTTGTTTCACCTACAGTTGTTTTATGTTAAAGAATTGTGAAATGAACTAACAGTTAGAAAACAGTCTGTCACACTGACAGTGTTATTAACAATGTTTACCACCAAAATATAAATGTGTTTAGTTCTCATACTATCTTCATACCAGAGATTGGACCTCTGACAGTAAACAGTTAGTGAAAATAATAGAGAATGTGTACAATGCCACCATGCAGCTGTAAACGTGCCGTGCCACACTGAGATTGTGGTAAAAATCTAAAACTTCCCAAACAAGTGGAGCAAATCGTTTTCTCCTCTTCGTCTTGCTCCTCTTCCTGCATCTGATCTGATCTTTTCTGTTTTTTATTATTGCAAGGCAATGTGAATGACAACATAAAATGGACTCCATGTTTTAAATTCAAGAATTGAAGTATACATATAAATAATTAAAATACATTTTTATAAATTTGCAGTAAGTTAAAACAAAGCATATTGGTGAAATCTCATATAACTTGAACACACAGTGTAATTATTATTATTATTGTCATATCATTATACACAAAATAATCCAGTTTAAAATATTCACATTTAACAGTTTATGAAGTAATGGCAGACTAAATTAATAATTCATTCTATTATTTTTCTACAGCCATGTGTAAAATAATAGATCTCTATGATATAATAAATACCTCTACTTGAGCATGCCTTACAAAATTTCTTGTGTGTGCTGAAATGTTAGAACCATTCTCATTACTAATAACCACTCCTTAAACTCTCATACTAATAACCATTTCTTACATTCTCATTACTAACCATTTCTTAGTGTGCTATACACTTTCATAATATACCTCCAAGTTAGGTTACTTTTATTCCACTAAGATTTAGCCTAGATGGGCTTTTCTTGACTCAGAAAACCTAGATCAATAATGAATGTTGTTTACCAAAAACTTTAATATCAATGTTCTATAAATCTATGTTTATCACTTTAACTGCATTGTAGTAAAACACAGAGGAACTGATAAAATAAATGTTAGTTATATACCTGATATCAAAAACACTATTTTAGATTCTAAAAATAAACTTTTTGTCACACAACAAGTTTCAATGTAAAAAGATGATTTTATTTGCTTAACGAAGGTTTGATTTACTACAACAGGGTGTAATTATCACATGAAAACTGTTTACTTCATTTTCAACATTAAGAATGCCAGTTTAACATTATTTTTATTATTCAAATTTTGCAATTTTCTTGGCAGTGGCCTTTAAGTATATTGAGTCCTTTTACAAATCATAACTTTATTTTTTAAAAGTTTGACAGGGTATTATTGAACACTTTGGAAATGGTTGTAAGAAAAATTTTAAGATTTGATACTTGAATTATTTTATGTATAATTTCACAAGTTGACTGCTTAAATTTAGTTGTATGTTTTGGACCTTCATCAAGAAAGTGAAAAAAATATAGAGAAAGAAGGTAATACTACTTCTAGCAAAAGGTTGGGCTGAACTTATGTGTTCTGTATTAAGAGCTACTGCACTTTTGACTTGAAATATTAGTAACACATTTAAAATTTAATTTTTTCGATATTAGAAAAATATGTATTCAAAAACACCAAAATAAAAATTTCTTTCTTCAATCATTATATGTACAATACTGGAATTTTAATTATAATTTTCCTCAAAATATTTGTAAAAGAAACTTCAGGGTTCTCAAATAGTATGAACTCATGACAGCAACCAATATAAAACATATTTGTGTTTTCTTTTAGTTCTCTACTTAGTGCAACTTAAAGATACTGAATTGGATAGAAAAAAAGCTTTAATAGTACTTATTACAAAAAATATTTAAGGTAACTATGCATAGAGGAACCCAATTTTTTGGGAAAAAATAAATAAAAACCATGTAGCCAACATTTCAATTATGCACCATAAAGCTGATGATCCTGTAGGAAAATAAAAAGTATTCATCAAAATATTTTAAATTATGCAACCCTTACCTACAACTTTTAAAAAATAACATTTAAGAGAACGTTAAACATAATTTATGCAATTACACCAGCAATAGCAATTTAATTGTTTTTATTTTTTTGTCAAATAACAACATACATACATACTTTTACACTTTCAAAATCTTTTGACAGGTCATTAATTAAGCTGCCTGGACAGCAAGCTTCACTTGCCAAAAAAAAAGTAACAAACTACGTCATAACTACATCATATGTTATAAACCTGGCAACACTGACCTAGACTTCCATACATGTGATTATACAGTCATATGTAAATTACGCTGTGCCGGCATAAATGTGCTAAGTGCCCTGATATTATTACCATATGAACATGTACAATCCTGAATGCCTAGCTAAATTTGAATGTAATAATTTTTATACATTTATTTTTATAAACAATTCATCAGATAACAATATTAATTTTTTTTTCTTACTCATGTATGTTTCGTAATTTTCAGATGGGCTTCACACACATATCATGAATGAACAATTTCAACTAAAATGACATCTATGCATGATCTTTGAGCAAATGAAATTGGGTGGTATCAGTTTGGACTTAACACGTTTTCTACAGTCCAATCAGCATGTCTAATAAACTTATTTCTTTTAGTTTTTATCTTTGTTCTTTTAGATGCTAACAGAAAATTGTAAGTTAGAACATCCCACTAAGATATACAAACTATACAGGCATTATTTCATAGATAGTCATATTCCAGAAGAAAACAACATGAAGATACTTTATATGTAACATACAGCTAGTTTACTGCTATTATATCTAATATCAAAATGTTTTAGTAACAAAAACCCAAATAGAAAAACGTGTATTTTTTATTTTTTTGTAATCACAGATTCATCTTTTGGTCTTGAAAGATAAAAGTTTAATAAATATGTATAATGAAATTGAAAAAGTTGAAAATTTTTGCAAATGATAAAGTATACATGAATTGTTAGAAATTAATCAGAATTAAATCTTTTGCAATTCATTTTGAACTAGTTGTATATTTCTAGGAATATTGCATTTTAAAGCACCGATAAAGCACTTTATGATGGATTATATTTGTGGCTTCATTCTACTTAAAAAACCATGTAAACTTATACTTAAACCAATGAGATTTTAAATATTTAAAAACAAAACACTTTCCCCTACAAACTATCATTCTTACAGAAAAAAATATAAATAAGTAAAAAAAAAACAGAAAAACTTTATACATTAAATATTTATTACTTTAATTTTTATGTTGAAGCAATTTTATTAAGAATCAAACATGTCACTTAAGAGTATAAAATATACTGATAAGAATTAAGGAGACAATGACTATTATGATTTTTTTTCTTTGGTTAAAACGTTATTCAAAATGAGAACTTAATGAGCTTCTATTTAGATTGTATTGCTCACAAACTTAAAAGAAAAAATGACAATGATTTAAATGATGATCTACAATGCTGAAAATTTTCAAGGCTTCCAAACAGTATCTACTGATTCCAAATTTTCTACAGAAAGCAAACGGATAAGCTCTTCCTCTTGATCAGAAACCAGCCACTCCATAGGCTCTGTGTCTGACGTGCAACTCTCATAAGCTTGCACCTGGTGACAAAGAGCAGATACATAGCAATGTTGCTAAGAGTAATTATTTAATAAAGCTTATGTAACTCATGGTTCATAGGAAAAACAGTCAGAACTGACATTTAAACAATTCAGGAAGCAGCGAATAGCAGTCTTTTAACGGGAGCTCAAAGAGGTGTCTAATGCTACATATACTCCATGCACTTCCACTGTTACATGTTGAATATAAGCATAGATTGCAAAAAGCAAAAAGTGTGGCGTCATGCTTTGACAGTATACAACCGAAGGTATGACGATCTGAAATACTACAAATACATTCTAGAGCAAAGGAAGGTATTTAGTACTAACATTCCTCATCAAACACACATGCATGTTCTATACAAAACTAAGTTCATCTAAACCAATTTTATATCAACTGAAGTATTGAAAAATGTCTGATTAAAGTATGATAACTATCAACAAAAAAAAATGCAAACTAATGAAAAAATGAACACAGTTACGTATTTTTATAATGATGATATCATCATTGACAATAAAAGTAAAATTCACTTTGGAGGGAAGCCCAAGACTTGTAATTATCAGATACCATTAACTTGTAGGTTAATTTGAAGTTTTTGGCCTCAAAAAAGAATTACTTAATTTGGAGGAGTAAATTGTTTTACATGTTATGCACAAAAATTAAAATGATCGTAATAAAAAGAAATTTACTGCATTAGCCTGATCATATACACAGTATGACAGTCAAAATGTTGCTCTAATAAAGAGATGTGGGTTAACTTATTTAACTGTTTCCCTATGGGTTCAGTCGATTCGACCGAGTTCATGATCCCAAAGTGATCATCACAGTTTCCATACTGTAACTTTTAATATGATTTATGTACCTTCAAAATATTTGGCAAGCTCTTGGTAAACATTACAAATTTTTTTATACAAAAAAAAATTTGTTTTTAATAAGAATTTTTACTAAAAATTACATGGAGTCAGAATTTTGACTTCTCTGAGTGCATAGTGATTTTTATGTTAAGACTTAAAACACTCTTCTTTATTTGAAAATTGTGAAATTTCATTTTCATAATCTTGAAAGCCTCCTAAATAAATAAACATATTTATTAAAATATTTTTTGTTATTTTCTCTACCCTAACTCTATACCCATTTGGTCAATTTGACTGATCTCATAACCAACGGAGAACAATCCTAAATGAATCTAAATTACCCCTTTTCTTTCTAGAATTACTGCAAATTGTAACATGAAACTACAATTGTTTGTTTCAAATAGCTTAAAACTCATAACAGTATGCACATCTGTTTATATTTAATTTTATTGTTTTATTGCCCTTTGAACCATGTATAACTAATAATCCTGCCACATAAATTCTAAGTCACTTGGAAAATGTGGCACTCACATTACCATATTGAATTACGTAATGCA
>NW_013666901.1:153615-156398 GCF_000517525.1 Limulus polyphemus | reverse complement strand
TAATGCACAAGCTGCTCGTTAGCATTCAGAGAGAATTTTTATTATCATTATTATGTTTTCATTATCTTATTTTGACTTCATAAGTTTGTAATTTTTACATTTTAATTACTTTTATAATAATAAATAAATAATACACATGAAAATCAATAAATATAATATTTACCTGGGTCTTAACTTAACCTGGAGATGAAACTTAACTCCACTTTTTTAGACTAATGGTACTACTACTACTACATTAAATAATTTTTATTTAATTAAATAAAGTACATAAGAACACATAATAATAAAAAGCATAAAGTGAACAATGTCCTATACCTGTCATAATTTTTCTGGCTTTTTAACTATGTAAAAAAAAAATCATCTTCGATTGTCAATGTGAATACTGTGAGAACAAATTTCAAACTTCAGGTGAAAATTAGACATTCTCTGTACAGAAAATGATGAAATATAATACCTCAAGTGATAGACTGAAACTTTGGCTTCCTATTAGTTATAAATAATATAGCATAAAACACCAGGAAGAACAATTGGCAATTTGTGAAAGAGACGATGTGAAAGGTGAGAATGGCAAGTGGGCCTGATTTTTTAGTTTATGGCTCCATAAACAAATAAGGTTTAAGGCTACAAATATTACACTTTGCCTTAGTAATATCTGTATTATAATGAGTAATTTATGTTAAATTCTGGACTTCTCAGGTAGGGGGTATGTAAATTAGAGAAGAGAGAAGACCTATAAAGCAAATGTTACAATTCTCATACTAGGGAAGAGTGAGGATTTTTTTTATATTTTCTTATACAACTAAGAACTTAAAACCTATATAATGTTAAATGTTGATTTATTAACTATGTTTTTATGCCAAGTTTATTTGTATACAATGAAAATAAAGTAGTTTAATTAAATTTTGAATGTCTCTAAAAAGTTTTAACATGTGCACTTTGACCTGCCCATAGTGAGAGGGATATATAAACTTATTTCCTCTTGACCATGAATAATAAAAATTATATACTATTTTTCGACAATCTTTAGAATAATGTACAATTGGACCAAAATTAAAATATTCTAAGAACAATTTATATGTTGCTGTGTTGGGTTAGGTTACTATATCAGATCAGAAATTTGTAATCAGAAAAAATTAATGCATGTAGTGCACAAAAACATATATTGTATAATGTTTTAGAAACAGTTATATCATATAATTAAGTTTTCTCAGAGCAATTCCGTTTTCTTTAACTTCAGAATACTTTTTCACTCACTTCTCATATGATAGTGGAATTTCACATATAACAGTAATTTGATTTGTGTTTCCTTTATTCTAGTTTATAAGTTTAAAATATTATTGCTGTTTGCTATATACATAGAATCTATTTTCATCATTTTGTTTTGAAGTTATGGTGTGGTGTTATATTATTTTTCAGTAATTGTTTGTTACTTTTTGTTGCATTGTTATTGTTCTTAACTATTCCAAGGATTTTAAAGATAATTTGGAACTGTAGGTGTCTCCAAGTGTAATTATTGAGGTTTCTATGAAAAAAATGTTAAAGGTAAATATGAATTTTTAGTGAAAATAAATAAATAAAGTTCTCAACCATAACCGTAAATCCCTAAGTCCAACAATGAGCAGCATTTATAAGTGAGACTTTCTGTACTACATTACACCACAATATTGAACTGTTTGAAAAAAAGATATATTTTAATTACAGAGTGAATGTGTCAGATATAAAAGACTGTTTAGTGTAGGTATTATTATTATTTTATATATTTGGTGATGAACATTTCATGATTGATTAGTTTTTTTCATAACAAGAGAATTAAAAGCAATTATTTTAAAGGTGATAGTTATAACAAGTTTGGTTATGTAACTTAGTAACAATTGTACATTATGTTTATAATTCACTGATGTTGAGGCTATCAAATGTCACGTACAATCCACTCATGTTGAGAATACAGAGATTTCTAGAAGGCCTAAGTAACAGATGTATAAATATCGGCAAGCAGATGAAAAAAAGAGCAGAAGAGAGTAAAGTCACTGGAAGGAGAAGTTTGGTCAGAGAAAAGTTAAATGCAAAGTTAATTGTTATGGAAGTGAAAGGCCTAACGGTTGATATGTTGGAGTGAGATTAACAATTTTGAAGAGATGAGAATATGTTGCCTCATCAAAGGGTGTTCTAAAGTAATTGAACCAGCCTGAATGGACTTTAACAAAAGACAGATGATTCTTGGAAATACGAAAAAGGAGCAGACGATTTTTGAAGTACAGGATACAACCACGGTAACTCAATGATAACATAATGAACTATACACAGATAGTCTGGCAATAGAAATAGAGAAAAATAATTTGGCTTGTCAACTGAATTCTAAAGCAATTGAATAAGCTTAACTCTTTCTGCATGGGTACCCTTTACTGCGCATGACACAAGGTTTTAGGATCTTAAATTCAAAATTTTATTAAACTACTTTTTGTTTATGTTATACCAATTAGAATAGCATAAAATCTTAGCTAATAATCCATATTTTAATAGCATACATGTTTTAAGTTCTTAATTCTAAAAGGAAATATATAAAAAAATCCTGAATTTCCACTAGTGTAACACACATGACAAATTTTGTCTTAGCATGTCATCATCCCTATTTTATCCATCACCCCTCGAAAATGTATGAAATTAAATGGAAAATGCTCTCAATAAAATTGTTATTGCTCAAACAGACCATAATTTTTATGACCTTCAATTTTGTTTTGTTACAGAGCTATCAAAGAGAAAATCAGACCCCTCCTACCACATAT
>NW_013666901.1:152422-153605 GCF_000517525.1 Limulus polyphemus | reverse complement strand
AAAAGGAAATATATAAAAAAATCCTGAATTTCCACTAGTGTAACACACGTGACAAATTTTGTCTTAGCATGTCATCATCCCTACTTTATCCATCACCCCTCAAAAATGTATGAAATTAAACATAAAATGCTTTCTATAAAATCATTATTGCTCAAACAGACCATAATTTTTATGACCTTCAATTTTGTTTTGTTACAGAGCTATCAAAGAGAAAATCAGACCCCTCCTACCACATATTCTCTTTCACAATTGGTTGATAGTTCTCTCTTATGTTTCATTATATATTATTTATAACCAATAGATAGTCAAGGTTTTCATCTATCAAATGGCGTTTTGTATAACATTGTGTTCTGAACAGATAACCGTCAATGTCACTTGGAGTAGCAATTTTGTTCTCATGGGAAAGTTAACGACTAGCTTGGATGAATTTGTAACGACTCTTGTCTCATGGTTAGAAAGCCAAGAAAATTTTTAGAAGTAAGTGAATTTGTCTACTTTTTGCATGTTATTACTCTATATTATTTAAGTGAATAAAAATTGCTAAGTGCTTTACCATAATTGCTAAAAAAAAATCAGGCTTAACTCAACTCGACAATCGAGGGCAAGAAAAAAGAAGATTGGATAAGTACTTTATTTCTTATTTTTTCATATTTATTCTTTATTTATTATGATAAAAGTAACTAAAATTAAAAGTAGGGATCTTTTTAAGTTATTTAAGACTAGAATAGGTAAAATAAGTAAAATATAATAATATAATTAAAATTGTTCACGAAGCACGCACACGAGCAGCTTGTGGGTAATGTAATTCGATAGAGTAACGTGAGCTGCACGTTCCCCAAGTGATTTACAACTTATAATGGCACGGATAGCAGTTAGACACAGTTCATAGGGCAATAAAACAATAAAATTTAATTATAAGTAGATGTATAATGTTATGAACTTACAGCTATTTAGGATAAACGAATGTAGTTTCAGGTTACAATTTGAAGTCATATTAGAAAGAAAAGAAGGTTAATTTAGGTTTATTTCGATTTTTTTTGGTGGTTACAAGGTCGATCGAATTGACCGATCCAGTTTTGAGATTACGGTAGAGAAATAACATATAAACTATAAGGTATTAGTGTAAAAAATAAGTTTGTAAATAGACATTAGGTAGGTTTAGGGTAGTTACACAAAGGTAAAG
>NW_013666901.1:146504-152170 GCF_000517525.1 Limulus polyphemus | reverse complement strand
ATTGAGGAGGTTCTAGGGATTACACAAAGGAGATTTTTGAGATGTCGAAAAGTATTTTTAATGTTAACATGAAAATTACTTTGCACACGGACTATTCAAAACAAATACTCAATATATTCATGTACAAAACTTTATTTTATTAAAAGTACTTCACTAAGAAATATTACTTTTTGTATGTGAAAGACTTGTAATATTAACTGAAAGACTGCCAAATTTTGTGAAGATATACCCAATATATAGAGTTATAAGTATTAAATTGATGTCAACTTTAAAGGAGTACAGAAGGTCACGTGACTTGGTCCAATCGCCCGACCCCGTGTCAAAAGATTTAAGTAGACTTTTGACAAGAAGAAGATAACTATACAGTGTTTAAGATATAACTATGACCTCCATAGTGTGAGGAATTTTTGTACATACATTTAACTTGTTCCAAATATATACATTATTTTAAAAACAAGTGGAATGCATGCTGTTCGTTTATTTTTCTAATTAATTGCCAACAAGTCACAGACATCTACTGTAGAAGAATCTTTAGCCCAATGCACCCATATATTTATATACTTAATACATACTATTTAAAAAGTAAGTTCCTGATAGAATGCTAAGGACATTTGCTTCACATTAGGTAAAATATATTCTAAATTTTAAAAAAAGTACTAGTACAAAAATAATTCCTCATTTATTTCAAAGTTCACTTGAGTCAAACAATGTACTTTCTTGGGAAAACCATTAAGATTACAGGATTATTTTAAATGTAATTTAGCCAAAATACACTGCACTAGCATTAATTTTTTTTTATGACCTCTACTGTCCTTTCTTCTTCGAGAGTGGAAATGGTACCAGTGTGAGTACAAACAACATTACTCCTACTAGCAGGGCTAACAAGAAGGGGGAGGGGAGCAAGGAGGGTAGCTGCCCCAGGGCCTGGGGTCTACTGAGGGGGCCCGGTAGTGGGATATTCCAAAGCTCACTAGAAATGCATACTACTTAATGAGCTAAAATGGCTACTGCTTTTTATGGATCCACAAAGAAATTTGTCCCCTAAATTTCTATGAATCAGCAAAAGTTAATAGAATGTAAGGGGGGGGGGCCCGATGATAATACTGACCCCAGGGCCTGGACTGTCTCTCAACACCCCTGCCTACAAGCCAATTAGCTTAAGAATTTTTGAAGGGAAGAAAAACAGCTGAAATACAAGTTTTATATGGGGAACTTCATTTATCTCTGTTAAAAAATAAAGCTAAGTTGGTGGTTTCATTTCAAGAAGATAATAAAGTAGGTTCATTTTTCCCATCAGTACTTTAAAAAATCATTAAAATAAGACACTGACAATCTTTAAACAATGAGTTTTTCTACTTCATATCAACATAATTTAGTACAAGTATGTAAAAAACTAGATTAGTATCCGTTAAAATCTTGGTACAAAGTGGTTGAATAGCATGGCATTCACAAAGTTGCATTTATTAGCATAACATTATCTATATCACTACATTTGAAGGAGGTTATGGGTTTCAACAACATAAATATGACGTACCATTCCAGTAACTAAGATATTACATTCAGTTGTGTCCAAGGCTAATTGATAAAATGTAATGACAAAAAGTTAATATATTATGTTTCACATTACCCATAGTTTACAGAAATGTTTGCATTTGAAAACATTCCTGTTTGTGGATGTAAATTTCACAAGGGTACAATATGTGTGAAGTTCTACCAGAAATATAACTGGCAAAGTAAACAAACTTTAAAAAATTTATTAAATTTTACATATGTAATTCACAATGATGAATTACGATAAAAAAGTTTTTCAACTTATTTCTTTGAAAATAGAATATGCTCAGTTTTTAGTCATTCAAACAAAAGATTTCATGACGTATTTTGTCATAATACTCATCTTGGAATGCTACTGTTTCATTGTATTATAAGGTGAACACAATATCTAAACACCAAACTTACAAACCATGCTGCATATGCCAGTTGGTTAGATACAATTGATATAATCTTTTGGTTAAAAAATAAACAAACTGTATTTTGTTCTGTAACTGTTAGTTTAAAAACAACCGTAAACAATAAAAACAAATCTGAATGATATCAATAGCTGACACTGCTACATTATAACACAACATTTCAAAATGAATTAATTCATTTTCAATTAACATGTATTTTAACTTAATTAACAAATTACTCAAACCTTTTGTAAAGAATATGCTAAGTTTATGTCAACTATGTAAAATTTATAATTTAGAGCCTGTATCTCTACTTCTAGTAAATTTTTGATACAAAACCATACAGTTTAATATGTCATGTTACTTAAATAATCATGCATACATTTTTAAATAAGATTTATACTGCTAAAGTACTATTGAGTAAATATCCATTATCTTATATTTTACATATAAACAAATAAAGCATATTAACTCTTTCACTGCAGCTGGGACATATATTCCCAGTGTTCCCATCCCTTCACACTGCAACTGAGACAAATGTTTTCCAATGTCATTGAAAATTGCTACTCATGACGTATGGAAAGTATTTACTGTCATTCCATCTAATGTTGATATGTGGTTTTACTCAATATTTTCCACCCAACCCTTTAGTAACCAACAAGATGCCTAAGCGGAATGTATGACAACCGTGTACCGACTGTGTCTGCATCGCTAGAGCAGCGAGTAATAACCCTAATTACTTTGTAAATATGCTCGACGCACTTGACTCGGATAGCTTAGAAAATAGTGAAAGTGTGTCAAGTGGTGTTCAAATGCATGATGAAGAAGAGGCGGTGAGACAAGAGGATGTTAGCTATCCATCTAGTGATGATAGTCAAGATGATGAACCTGGACCCAACAGAGGAAGGCGTAAACAGCATCAACAAAGGGAAACATTTGTCCCAGTCACAGCATGATGGGATAGGAATACTGGGAAATATACATCCTAGCTGCGGTGAATGGGTTAAAAATATCAATGCTTAAAATGATAAAATTATTACAAAATATCAGTTAAAAATAATACTGTGTACAAATCTATTTTACCAAAAAAATGTACTTTGTACAACAGATATTAAGTATTATAGATTTAGGTTGAACACCTTGTAGTCATAAAATATCATAACACCATTACTTTTAAGGGCTTTTTAATTAACTGAAAACTTCATGATCATAAAATAATACTTTTACTTTGAAAACCTAGTAACACAAGCCAAATATGCTGATATTTTTGGGTTCAGAGTAACTTTCAGTTCCAATTTCTTTTAAACCTAAAAGCATACTAATCAAACTTTGAAAGAGATGAACATTATCTAATCTGACTGGACTAAAATAGTGACAAGACTTTTCATTCAGTGCAGAAACGTCACAAAATGTAACTAAAGATAAAAACTAAAATTGTTTACCTTAGCTGATTCTTTCAAATGGAACATAGCAGGATCATTAATACTTTTTCCCGAAGCAGCCTTAGTAGCTTGGATAAGGTCACCCAAGGCATTGGCAACATCCTTGACAGCATTAATAAGGAGAACCTGTGATGCAACAAAGAATACATACCATAATACTAAATTAACAGTACAAGTGTTACTACAGTTTACAGTAATACTTTTTATAAAAAACTCAATAAGTAAATAACAATGATGGTCATTTTAAGTTACATTTCTGTTTTTCTTGAAAGGTTTTTGCTGTGTAACAATGCAGATAACACTGTCAATCCCATATTGATTACATTGGAAATGATTTTAAAAAAACATTTTCATTTAAGTTAAATGTTATTTTAACTTGTCAATTTTAACATACAGTGCAACTAGATGCCAATTTATGATTGAATATGTTAACACTAAATCATCATAAATAATTCACAAACTTCAGGATGTGAAGAAAAGTTTTGAAGATGAAGACTTGAAAAAACTGGGGAGAAGTTTTCTCCAACAAAACAATAATAAGTTATTTATTTTATTAGTAAGAGTATTCCTTTAAGAAAAATACGATGCTCACACTTGTCTTAGAATTTGTGACATGTACTACAGTGTTTTGGAATAATCAGGATTAACACTTAAAACTTCCACGTGTTGTAAGAAATGTCTTTTACTTATATACTTTATTATATTCATACTAGCATTATTTTAGAGTGAATTTATTGGAATTATAAAGAAACATATTTTCTTACTTCATTTAGTGGAAAACAGTCTCATAAATTACTTAAGACTTCTACTATAATAATAAAAAGTTTTCATGATTACTAAAAGTCTTCTACTGTTTTTTATTTTACAAAGTTGAAACCACTGATCTTGGAAAAAATATTTTCCTTTAAAAGAAAAATCTAAAGTAAATTATTTTAAGTTCTAAATGCTTGACAGAAGTACAACATTTTTTCTTAGAAAACATTTTTCACAGACAAAATCAGTGAGAATTAGTTTTGCTAGAAATTTTTGTTTTACACATTTCAGTTTTTAGAACTGAAAACATTAATGTATTGATGCATTACGTCAGAGGTAACAAATGTTAAGTCTAAATATTGAAGATAATAACTCCTCTTGGTAAACATCATTCACAATATTATTTAAATTTCTATATTGGAACAGAAGTAACCATGATCTACTCAGTGAAGTGTACCTTAAAAAATAAAACAACCTAACTGTAAAAATTGATGTGATTATTATTTAATGTTGATATAAAGTGTTAGAGAAAGTTCTACACTAGTTTCATTATAGCAAAAAAAAAAGGTTACGTGGTCTACAAAAACTAAAACAGTTGAAATGATTAAAAGACAGACTGTCTTTTTAAGTCCTACCCAACAAAAATTTTGATTAAAATATGGTATAAATAGTCAAGTTGAATTAGTCAATTAGGTTGAATAGTTAGAATGACACCAAATTTATACTACATACAAGACACATATCAACTAAGTGGTGAATGAAACAATAAACTTTGGTGAAAAGTAGGAATATGCCAGATCCTGTGTGGGCAGCCCATTGGCCAATAACCACGTGTGGCCATTTCGCAAAAATGTGTGGCTAACTCGTAGAATCATCTATAGTTTGTTTTTTTAGCTGGACAGAGGAAAAGAATGCCAAATCTCTCACTGAAATTTTACACTTTTGTAATTTTGAAAAAGTAATTTTTTGTACTTTTGCATCATGTTTATAATTGACCTTGACTGTCGTTAGAATCCTGAAATAAATTTATAAATAAATTTTCTGTTTTATTAATAGTGTGGTCATTTCTATGAATGACTGGCCACATCCATGGCCAAGAAAAAATTTGGTTACCCACCCGTGTGCTAGATCTATTTGTTTGTTTTAGATCAAGTTACACAAAGGCTATCCATGCTAGCCTGTTCTTAATTTTGAACTGATAAACTAGATGAAAGGCAGCTAGTCAACAGCACCCACTACCCCAAAGTACGATGTGCAATTTTGTGGCAAATGCAAGCGAACTACAGACTCTTGAATCAACATTAAAGCAAGCTAACCACCCAGCTTGCTAGTATTGCAAGATTGGACTCAGAATATCATCACACTCAAATGGCTTTTTTTTTTTCATCACCATATAAGTTATCTATACCAAGATGTAATACATACCACAATGTTTTTACAATTTCTTATTATTATTCCTTATTTAACAACTAAAAATATAATTTCTTATAAAAATAATGGCTGGAGACGGCTTGAATGGGTAATG
>NW_013666901.1:145277-146025 GCF_000517525.1 Limulus polyphemus | reverse complement strand
GAAAAAAAAAAAATGTTAATGTGTTGTTCGTACAGATCTACCATTCTCCTTGATACATATTTAATGAAAGATTTATCATAAATGGTCTGTTTTTATTTTTATAAGTATTCAAATTTGTTTTATCTCTGCATATACCTTAAAAATAGTAAATAAAACTTCAAACTGCATTAAGTAACATTTTAAATAAGAATTATGATGAACTTATCCATTATGCGCTTACAGAAGCTAATAACAGATGGATTACTCCAAAGTCATAAAACATTCTTGTAAGCTAACTACTGAAATTTGTTATATTAAACACCAACATATTTTTCACAATGTAAAAATTCCAAGGCAAAAATAAAACCCACCTGGGCTTCAGGATTATTTGAACCAAGGGATGCTGCTCCAAACTTGACAGCTTCAGACAGTTGAACAATAGTTGCTACTGAATTCTGAGCAGCCACAGCCAGCTGTTCCTGGCTAGAGGCAGCTCCTGCAACTAATGTTTTTGTATCCTCAACAAGTGCCTTTGCAGTTTTTAGGATATTTTCCCTAAACAAAAAAAATTATGTGGCAACTTTTACTTATTCCAATATACATTTCTGTTACCTGATATAATACCACATATTGTTTTCACTTAACATATTCTTAGCTTAATATTCATGGGCTTCAGTTTTTTATATTCTATCAAAATAAGTGTTTCAAGAGGAGAATATACTGAGGCATTCCACAAAATATTATATTTGATTTTTGCTGGTATTGAATT
>NW_013666901.1:131429-144342 GCF_000517525.1 Limulus polyphemus | reverse complement strand
TGTGAAACTGCACTATTGTTATTTGGGCATGACTGTAAAACTGCACTATTTTATTTGGGCATGACTGTAAAACTGCACTATTGTTATTTGGGCATGACTGTTAAACTGCACTATTGTTATTTGGGCATGGTTGTAAAACTGCAATATTGTTATTTGGGCATGATTGTGAAACTGCACTATTGTTATTTGGGCATGACTGAAAAACTGCACAATTGTTATTTGGGCATGACTGTGAAACTGCACTATTGTTATTTGGGCATGACTGTCAAACTGCACTATCATTATTTAGGAATGATTGTGAAACTGCACTATTGTTATTTGGGCATGATTGTGAAACTGTACTATTGTTATTTGGGCATGGTTGTGAAACTGCACTATTGTTATTTAAGCATGGTTGTGAAACTGCACTATTGTTATTTAGGCATGGTTGTGAAACTGCATTAAAATTATTTAGGCATGGTTGTGAAACTACAGTATTATTTAATGGCCAGCAGAGACCGATAAAATGTTTGCTGTAAATTAGTATATTTATTGCAGCAATATTTTTTAAATACAAGATTTGTAGAATAATATAAATGAAATGTAATCGTAGACACTGAAATGTGCAAGTCCACTTGTATTTAGGTTGTACTCTGTACTTTATAAAATCTTAACTAATGTTAGGCCTAAATTCAATAGAGAGATAAATTAACACTGTACCATGTATGTTTTTTACATTAGCTTAGTTAGGACTAAACTATACTGTACTTAATACAATCTATAAAAAACCCATGTTATTCTAGGACCTAACATCAAACCTTTTTGAAAACCTCAAGCTTTTAATGTTGTTGTACTAAATGGTTAATACAGAATATTTATATCCATCTTTTTTTGTTATTCCTTCATTAATAGAGCATTTGTAGTGACTTGTTCGTTGAGCTTTCCACATCTCTGGCATAGGCAGGCACTTGCACCGTTTTTCTGAGTAAATTTCTACTGCGCATGTTTATAAGGCGTACCAACAAGCAGAATTATAATATGACAAGATGTCAGTGTCTGCGATTAGAATTATTTTGTATTATTCTAGACATTCTGTAGTTAAAGGAGTACTGTTGCAATAAAGACAATAATCTGAGCACAAATGTCTTGCGGGTCTCTACTAATCTATTATAATAATACTCAGTTATTATCTGTCACGATAATGTGCACGCAGCTTACTATCTAAATATGCATGCACGCACACATCATTTCTGTAACAGACACACAAACAAGTGTATTATCATTCAGGCATGATCTGGATACTGTACTGATATTATTTAGGTATGATCTGTGTACTGTACTGTT
The DNA here is from genome assembly GCF_000517525.1 of Limulus polyphemus. Lineage (NCBI taxonomy): Eukaryota > Metazoa > Arthropoda > Merostomata > Xiphosura > Limulidae > Limulus > Limulus polyphemus. Next base: position 143,019 of record NW_013666901.1, on the reverse strand, counting down.
ATTATTATTTAGGCCTGATATTTATATTATACTGTTATCATTTATGCACTATCTGTCTATAAAATTATTATTTAGGAAAATATAAAACAGACCTACGTGTTAGTTTATTTTAAGCATTTAATAGTTTTAACAAACACACAAAAACAATTTAAAAAATTCAAAACTAACCTATGATCAGCAAAACTTTCATTTTCATTTTCTGCATGTAAAGTTCCAGCTGTAGCAAACATAATGGTGGTATCCAGGTCTCCAATGATACCACTAACAGTGCTAGCAGCATTAATACAAGCTTGAGTTCCTCGAGAACCTGCTTGGAGAGCTGCTAAAACAAAGGATGCCTGGAGTATATAAAAAAAAAGTCTATCAGTGGGTAATAACATTTACCACCGAACACAAATATTTGATATCATACTACAATTTAAGCAAATGTTGATATTATAATGAAGAAAACTGCTAATAAAAAATGACTTGTGTCATTTCAATTTTTTTTTATTGTTTCTTACTTTAATGACAAGACACTATAACTATTTTAAAATGGAAATTACGAAGGCTGTTGTCAAAATTAAATGCTGATAAAATTATGTATTCCCAATTTATTCTTAGCCATACAAGCTTTTTTTTTTGCTCCATGAAAAACAATATATAATTATATATTAAGAGGAAAATATTGATAAGAAGCCAATCTTAAAAACTTTTTTGTATCTCGGACCCTGACCCTGGTTTTTGAACTAGGTATGTTTGGTAGGTAAGATGCTTTCTGTCAGATTAAAGGTAAAACATTAACTGTATAGCCCTCAAAATAATTTCTATGTTATAAACCAAAACCTAGTAATTTTAAAGCTGTTCACAGTTTAGATGAAACTGTACAGTTTTGTGCCAAAAATAATCTACATTTATGGCTGACAAAATTCTTCCACAAAATGAAGAAGAAATATGTTCAAGGATGAAAAGAGGTCAGGCTGAAAAAATCTGGTGGTTAAGGGCAAGCACAGCTGAATCCATGATCAGTGCTACAGTCTGGGGGAGGGGAGGATGAAAGAGGATAGAAAATTAGTTATTTTTGGAGAAAATATAATGCATTTTATCTTTGATGTTTAGAATTTCATGCAGAATTAATATTAACATTACTACTTCTATATTGTGTACCTACTATATTTGTACATTAACAACAGTTGGAAAAAACACTTTCCACAACAGGACATTTAGTTCTTTCAAGGACATTATTCTTTCAATATGATGTTTTTTCACATACGGATTATTCACTTAAATTAAACCTTTAATACTTTCAAATAACTTGCAAGCATTTTCATCATTGACTTTCTGCAGTATTTTCACACCACCACCAATGGGATACTTCTAATACGGTGTTGATCTACTGAACAGAGCACAGCCTGATTTAGACTGTTAAAAAAGATCCCCTGTGGCATATATGAAATAATTTCATTTTCAGTCTCCAACTTCCCCCCCTCAAGTATTACAGTGTTTTTCTCATCAAAGTTGTACTGATCTCATGAATGGCCAGTATTGTGTTTAAATCAACAAAAAAGGATCATCCCTGTATAGGTCTGCAGCATTAAATTAGCTGATCTCCGCTTTTTCTTACCCTATCTACTCATCTATTAAAAAAACTTTAAAGGTAGCAAGATAGATAATCATGTTTAATATTGTAATTAAAATAAACTATTTTTTAAAGCTTTCTATGCAGGGCTTTAAACCAAACTGATACTGGCATTTACCTTTTCTGAAACATTTCTTGCATTTCCAGCTACATCTCGTTGACAGAAAACATCATTAGGATTGCTCTGACAGGAACCAGCAGATTTGGTCAGGTCTATGCATGCTGCTCCTAAGTCCTGCACAGCTGTTCGGATTCGAATTGCAACCTAAAAAACAAAACACGTCAATACTGTTTTCTGAGAGACTACAATCCAGATTTTTTTTCATAAGCTCTAATTCTTTTATAAAACACTGATGGACAAATCTTTATTTTTGACTAAGTATTGTAAGACAAGTTTTTCTATTTTGCATATTAATAAACAGAATTTAATCATACACATCTCAGACACATCTATATATTTTTCAAAATATAAAAATCCTTGAAATTTAAAGTTTTAGACCATCAATATAGATTTCTGAACAGTCAGATAGTGTTTTGCTTTTCAGTTGTTTTTTTTTGTCATGTCCATAAGGTTTTGCTGCTAGATGTGCACAAGAATAGTGATATTGTTGAAAGCCATTTGAATGACAATAGTATTACTCAATATGTAAAAGACTTAAATGATAGTTATTAGAAGTATTCCTTCAGGACACTTTCTTAAATGCTAGAAATTTAAAATTTTTTAAAGGTTATAAAAGACTTTGCTTAAAAAATGTTTATCAAAAATAAATTCATTCCATAATTGTTTTATATAATGTTAAATCAACTGAATGGTAAAATTTTTCTTACATCGATGGAATCATGGTTGTGCCAGCCAATTCGGAGCCATAAGGAGGACTAGACACGGAGTGGTTTGGATTAAGGATAGAACTCTGGAGAGGAGTCGAATAGGAGGGTAACCATAGATGTGATGCCCTCTTCAATCTTGGGTGAATGTGTTCACTCCCAGAGCTAGTGGGTGTGGAACAGGAAGGAAGTTTGGTGTTTTAGTGGGTGGTGAAAGGATCAATATGAGGTGTTTCCTGCTGAGAACACATCCACCGAAAGACCCGTAGATCGAGAGATCACTCCATGGGGAGAATCTTGTTGGGCCAAAATAAACGATCTACAACCAGATTTAAGGCACGAGGAACATGGCAAGCTAAGACCACCACATAGTGACTGTGGGCCCAGAAATGGAAATCCAGGGTCTGAAAGCACAGAGAACTGGATCTGGTACCCCATTGTTGGTGAAATAAGTGACCACTGTGGAGTTGTCAGTGTACTATAACCACCCTCTCCTGCAGAAGAGGAAGTAAGTGAGACAAAGCTTGACAAACCACCATAAGTTCGAGAATGTTGATGATATGGAGAGAAGACTCCTCAACTGACCAGAGACTGGAAATCTCCTGAGTATTGAGGTAAGCACCACAACCCTCTAAAATGTGTCCACAAACAGATGTGAATCTGAATGAGGTGGAGGAAGCAGAACCACTGCAGTTTTCTGGCCCTGTCTAGCCACCAAGCCAGGCCAGCCCTGATTGGGGAAGGAAGGGTAAATGGGTGGGTCCAAGGGATCCAACAAGTTGCACTGATCGAAAAGTGTTCACCGAAGGAAACACGTATGAGCTCAACCCATAGGAATAAGAGCTTCCAAGGAAGTCCACACCCCTAAAAAAGATAGAACCTCACGAGCTGTGAGAGGATGTGAGGTGAGGATCTTGTGGACTGCTTGTTCTATATACTGAAGATGAAGAGGAGAAAGCTGGGCCAGACTGAGGTTGGAATTGAAGAAAAACCCCAAATGAATAAGGTCTTGAGTGGGGGTATGAACTTCTCCACCTTTATCAGGAATCCCATCCATGCTGCTTCTAGTAGGAGCAGACAAGTGTGGTCTCTGGACAGTGAATGGGAAGAAGCAAGTAGGAACCAGTTGTCCATGTAATGATGAGTGTGAATACCCATTGAATGAAGATATCGAGCACAGGTTCTTACCACCTGACATAACACATAAGGATCTGAGGTTAGTCCAAACAGTAGGGACCTAAACTGGAACACTTGACTTCTAGCTATAAATAACTATCAACATTGTGAGTACTGTGGGGATGAATACCAAATTGTAGAGTACAAGGAGAAAAATTGGATTCTAGTGTCAAGAATATAAGAAATATAGAAGCAAAGCTCAGCACTAGAAATGGGAAAGAAACAAACATCCCAGCAATGTATCTATGCAAAAAAATTAAGTCCTATACTGATGAAAATTTTTATTATAAGGCACATATGTAACAATGACAAAAAAAATTTATTCAGATAGAACACTGAATCAGATGTTACTAGTAGGAATGATATATAAGGTACAAACTACCTAAACATAACTGATTGACAATGTACTTATTAATGTCGAACTGACAAAATACAGAAATTTACCTAGTCTACAAAGTACATAATAATAATAATGAACGTGTAAACTGAATAAACTTACCTGGAAAACAAAGTAATATTCAATATCTAACTCACAATAAATTTAAATTAACTTAAGACAAAGGACATATAAATATTTAATTTACCAAAGTCCAAGCACTGATGACATGAAATACAAAATTATTCTATATAAAAAGAAGGACAAAGCCATCACAAAGAGCATCTGAGCCATGCCTACCATTTGTATTGCAAACAGGTGCGAAGTGTACAAGTCGAAAACTTACCACCGATCCACTAGGAGATCTGAAAGCAATAGGAAGGAAGGAGAAGAATATACAAAGTGAACGACATGGAGGCACAGCAACAGGAGCAGGAAAAAGAAAACTAGCAAAATCAACCTTGTCTGGAACATACAGAAAAAACTGAGTATGTGTTGACTGTTAACCTGAGTAACCAACTGTAAAAAAAGAGTGTGTAAGGTTCAATCTCATGTACAGTGTGACAGACCAAAATAAGAAGGTGCCAGAAAAAGAGAGTCCAAATAGTTTTCTCTTTGATTGTATTCTTCCTCAGCAATATTGCGAGGTTGAAAAGGAGAAGAAATTGCTGGCCAAACATATGAATCTAGCTCCCTGTGAATTAAGGCATGTATGTTCTCTGCAGATAAAGTCAAACCTGATTCCTGGGAAGTCGTACCAGTACCACTATTGACTGTAACAGGAACTACCGTAATCGATACATTGAATTGTGAATTCATAAGAAGTTCTCGTATAATTCCATAACAAGAAACAAATGCAAAAAAATATCATTGAAACAACTGAATCCAAACACAGTAAAAGAAACGGTTTAAAAAAATTTGAAATAGCAAATAAGCCCAATCATAAACAGTAACCACATGCAAAAAAACACAAAGTTGGGCCAATCATGAAAGTAACGATTGAGTGTGAATAGCAGAGGGAGCTAGCTGCATCAATACAGGTGGTGAAATACTATTGGTGGAGAGTAGTCACATGATGTGTACATGTTCAAAAATGGCACAAAATTGATGGAGTATATAGACTGGTGCACCGAGTGTGAAAAATATATCATAAAAATGTGCCATTTTCTACTGACATATCTCTGTGGTATCAAATATTTCAAACTACTTGTTTTTTATATGGGTATACCATCTTTATAAAAATGTGCCATTCCTATAGAACAAACAAAAACTGACTGGGAATAATTTAAATAACGTTCCGCTTTATTACAGTACTCTTACTACAGTTAAAGAATATATATTCTAAGTCCAAAATCATGTGTGCACTTAAAATCTAACAGTAGAAAGTATTGAGAATAAATTAAACTAAAAAAATTGGAGTAATTTAATTATGAAGAAGTAAAATAATATAATAAAAAATATTAAAATTATTTAATAATAAAAACAGTAGATTAAATTTGAAGAATCATTAAAAGAACACTTAAAAGAATAAACAAAAATTTCGAAAGAATTTATACTTATCTTACAACTCAACATAATCAAGCATACCTCTGAATTTGAAGTGGCACTAACTGCTCCACGGGAATCATTGGCAACAATAGCATACTGATGAGAAAGGTTTGCTGCTAGAGGGCTGAGATGACTGACATCTGTTGTTGATTTAGTAACCTGGAAAAGAAAATTATAAAAAAAAAAGCTTCTAAATATGAAGGTTTATTAGTTACAACACTTAAACTAAAACACTAACCACATTCTCCCTTTACAAAATATCAATAAATTGTAATGTAAAAGACCTAAGCATAGCATCCATAACTTACCTTATTACAAAAATGAAGAATTTAATCTACAACTACAAAATCTAAGCTGACAGACTTTTCACATTCAGGTTTAAAGCATTGTCAATTTTTGACTTAGATATTACCAGTTACTATACAAATGCTTAATTACTCTGCCTAAAATAAATTACAAATCTGATACTGAATAATTGGGTACAAGTTTGTAAAAATTACTTTTCAGAACTATTTATTGGGGATGAACAGTAATTTTAATCACAAAAACCTGCGTTAATTTTTCTAATTAAAATACTTATTCCTTTAAAGCTATCCGTACTCTGTTCTGAATTATATATATTTTTTATCATTTATATGATTTCTAAAATAAACATATCTTAATAACCTTTGTTCACTTTTGTAATTTTATTCTTTGCAAAAGTATTAACCTCCACCCTACCAGATGAAAACACTTGAAAAATACATGAAGCTTAATGTACTTGTAGAGACAAATTACAAATGCAGATTCCTTGTTGAATCACTCACAGTTTTTGTTTGCCATATTCTTCTGCAGAAAAGAATTGTCATATATGTTCTTTGACATGTTTTTCTTGTATCATTTATTTCTTATCTCAATATCAGTATGTCTCTTCTGTTCCAGATGTATACTTTCAGGACTTTTTTTTTCAAATTTTCATTCTTCCATATCGTAACTTTCGTTTATTAATTTTAAGAACTATTTCAATCTTTTTATCTCAAACCTATTTATTGCTAATAAATTTCCTTCTTTTTTTTCTAGCTCTTATGATACCTATTGTATGTATTTAGTTTTCTCAAGCACATAAACCTCAACACCTTAACTTGCTGCTATGAAGATTTGCCTCTAATGAAACAACAATGTTTCACTTTACAGACACAACCATTATTGCACCAATTCTCCAACTCAGTTCTTGACAGTGAAAACCATTTAGGGTGTGCAGGCTGTGCAATGCACAGAGGCCCATGAGCTTTAGGGGGACAACCATGCCCTAATCCAAACAGGTACCAGTATATAAAGATAGTACATTTGTGTCAGGAAGGGGTCGAAGAAGGCCCAAAATGTATCCCACACAAGGGGCCACAACAATGGCTGCTGTTGGTTCTTGTAAAAGAGAAATGAAAAATAATTGGAACCATTGCTGTTAATTTTATTAAACTGAAACTGAATTCAATACTTGAGCTTTCTAGTTAACTTGTTAAATTTTATTTCTAAGCTTATGAGAATGAGGAAACTAATGTGCAGTATTAACGACAGTAATAAACAGACATTTAGAGACCTGCTATAGAGACAGAAAAAGAAATCTCAAATGTGTGTGGTGATCAAAATAAATATACATTAACTATGTATTAACTGGATTTGAATATTATTATTCTATTTTCAAAACTTCTGTGAGAATATATACCTAGCTAATTTTTATTCTACTTAATATTATATATAAAAAAAGTTACCTTTAAGATCTATAAACATGTATATATTTATTAATTCTTAAAGTACCAAAAATAGTACTATACCATTTCTTGGGCAAGTCTGGCAATTTCCTTGCAAGCATTCACCATTCGAGTTTGGTAGTCAGCAAAGGAAACGGTTTCAGTGACACTCACATGTTCGTCAACCTACACACACAAAAAAAAAAGGTTAACTAGTAGTTCTAGACAACTGAGACCTAGAGTAAATGGTGTCTGTCTCAGTATGTGAAGATTACAGTGAAATGTTTTATCAAAATATTTATTTTCATTTGCTTAGACATTAACAGTAATTTACACTGTTTTTGTTACTTAAAACAACAAATGCTACCAAACCCTTTTTTAGTCACTTCTTTGAATTATCTATGTAATAAGACTTATAATGCTTAGTTATATATAACCATATATAAGAGCACATAAAGAGGGTTTTCAATTTCTAGTATATAATAATGGATGGTAGGCTTAAAAGAATTTATTTACAACTACAGTAATTGAGACGTACACTCTACAGACATTGTGTTGTTTTATCTATATAAAATGGCACTTGCTTTTGTGAGAAAGGATCTTTCATATTGGCTGTGTAAGAAAATAAATAAACATGAACATTTTCTTAATGAAAAAAACAAGTCCAGTGTATTTATGAAACATTTATGCTCCCACTTTGGCTTTGACCTTGAAAAATTAATTAGGCCTAGAAATTTTTTTTAATACCTATTGTATAAGTTTGGTCAAAATACATCCGCCCAATCTTGAGACACTGTCCAAGAAATCTGGACAGAAGGACAGGAATGAACCAATATGCTCTGTTTCACAGTGGGGACATAAAAATTGCACATTTCATACAAATTTAAAAATTAAGTGAATTCTTGTACAGTACTGAAAGAAAATACAAAATATAAGTTACTAGAGGAAACAGAAGAAGGTATAAAAAATTAGAGAATAAAATATCCTTGTAAAGCAAGTATACTGGCAAATTTCAATTTGAATACTCAGTTACATTATCACAATAACAAAGGCTTCTTAAAGGACATCCTAACACAGATCTTTCAATTCTCATAGCCTATGCTTGGTTTTATTCAAAATAGTTATTGAAAATAAGAAAAGTTAAAAACATAGTAAATGTCTACTGAAACGTTTTCACCTTTTATCAATTATAAACTGAACTATTTCCCCCATCAGTAATTTTGACTACTCAATTATATAAAAAAATATGATATAATTAAACATGTCACCATCCCAAAAAATCTCTATTTTTAAGATCCGAAAATAAAACTTTACCTTTGCAACTGCTTTATTGATGGACTCAACCAACCCTGTCACTATTCCAGCCTCTGTAGCTGCAGCTTCCAAAGTGTGTAGAAGGTCATGTAAAGCATCTTGCATTGCATCTGCCGAATCATCAATCTCCGTATGAACATGAGTAGCCTAGAAAAATTAAAGGAAAAAAAGTTTTTCTAAAAGCTTATGACAATTGTTTTTTATATTCATAAAAAGTACTAAATTTATGTTTTAGATTTTTAATACTAAGTTAACAACCTGATATTTTCACATACTCCTCTTTTACTCAGGATCATCTTTTCTGTATTCCAAACATAACACTAACAGACATACAGACTACAGAACCAGACAGTTACTTTTACAATAATAAAACATATATTTCGATTATTTTCTTTATTATAGAACAACTCAGTAAAGTTTACTGCATTCAATAACACACAAAACTATAGTGGTAATACACCAAAGTGTAAATTTTGGGGCAAAGATAACAGTACTTTAATAAGGTTTGAATGTAAAATATGTTAGTAGCTTAACTTATCACTCAAGTTTTGCTAATGAAATGCTTACCTTTGGATTTCCTCCAGATTCTTTAGCTGCATAAACAAGCTGCAATGCACATTCAGTAACAGTTTTTGTTTGATCTAGCAAAGCCATTTGTTGTTTAGAACTTTGTGTTTTGGAAGCACTTCCAATTGCACTTTGAACAAGTGGACTGAAGTAATTCACCAACTGTGAAACCTGAAAAAAATATTTCAAAATTTGTTTAACCTCTAGAAGTTCAAACTGACCAACTATGTTATGATTTTTTGTTTGTTTGTTTTGAATTTTAAGCAAAGCTACACGAGAGCTATCTGTGCTAGCCGTCCCTAGTTTAGAAGTGTAAGACTACAGGGAAGGCAGCTAGTCATCACCATCCACCGCCAACTCTTGGGCTACTCTTTTACCAACGAATAGTGGGATTGACCGTCACGTTATAATACCCCCACAGCTGAAAGGGCGAGCATGTTTGGTGGGATGGGGATTCGAACCCGAGACCCACAGATTGCGAGTCGAGTGCCCTAACCACCTGGCCATACCAGGCCTTATGTTATGAAAACATTAAATACAAGACCTATTACTTAAAGGTTAATATTATGATACATAGCTTCAGTAATCTATTTTCCTGCATGAAGTTTTCCCAAGATGAAAAATTTATCTTAATTTATATTATTACTTCAGGTTTCATTGAGCACAATCCATTTCAGTATCTTTTTTTTTTTCTAAAGAAAGTTAAATTTCTTAGATATATGAGGACAGAAGTAAGATATTTCATGCAATTAAATTATCTTAAACTCTGAAAACCTGGGTTAACACATTTTTTTGATTAAAATATCACATTCAGTTTTGCACAAAAAGTCTGTTGGTATGTTATGATGTATTTACTAAACAATAACATATTAATTACATTCAAGTCTTTACAAAATTCTGACTATTTATGATAAAAAACTATATACATGTGTGTGTATTTCTCTGTAAAAGTCCCAGCTGAAAAGATCATGAGATTTCAGAGCAAAACTTACTGAATGTCCCAGCTTCTCTGCTTCTCCTTTAGATGATGTTCGAACACTGTCAATTTTGTCCATGATTTCTGTTGCACTGTTTTCCATTTGTTCCTGAAATCCCTGTGATTAAAATAGTTTTTTTCAATACTGTTGCAATAATAAAAGTTTCAACAAAAGCAACAACACAGATACAATATAGTAGTGTGTGTTTGGACGCGATACAGTATTTACTAACACAAACATCTAGAGTAGTATACTGTGATAATTTCATACAACCACTTACATCTGTGCATCACAACATTAAGCCAAGATCTATGTGCTTCATCCTTAGCCCTTTCTGTATGGGCTGTTGCATTTTATATCACATAGATTGGGGAAGGACATTTATGCAAAAAAACACATGGTAACTCCGAGTGTTCATCACAAAAAAATATAAAATATCATATAAAAAATGTTCAAGCCTTTCAATTATGCATTTTAAAACATAACTAATACATAATTGATTAAAATATAAAAGACCTAAGTACAATTTAACTACATCTCTAATTATAACATACTTAGGAAAGAAAGAACTGCAAGTGCTACAGTTGATCAAGCAGCCAACAATACTGCAGTCAGTTACATGTACTCCCTGATAACAAATGCGTGCCAGTTTCAAAATAACCATTGTTATATTATAGTGTAAAATGAGCTCTTTCGAATGACTATATATGTGCATATGTAACCTCAACAAGTAGGCTATAAAGCTCAAATAAATCAGCTAAGGGTGGGCACAGCACCTGTCAGGAGCTGACAAAATTTAGTACTTGTTTCAACTGCATTCATTCAGAGATCTTTGAAATGTGCGTGTCAATAGGTTAAGTAAGTCTCTTATAGTCAAGATGTACATCTACACAACTGCCATTGTATTATTGCAGATACAGAGTACCAACATAGAGAATTTTCATAGCTCATTGGTCATGTGACAATACATCTGAAGTTTTAAGTAGTTTTTAAAGATTTCTTTTGAAATAAAGGACTGAAAACATAAATAACATAAAACTTCAAATCATAACATACACTATAATGTTAATTGAATTCACATAGGTTGCTGGTAAAGGTGTTTAATTAAATTTTGAATGTAGCACAGTGACTTGCAAATAAAAGTATTTAAAGGGGGTACCCATTTTAAAAGGGCTAAGATGCAGTATTTAGTTTGATAATATAATGACTGGTCCATTCATTATTTTATGGTGTGATAACTTCATATCTAATCCTTTCTAGACTGGCAGTTTTCAAAGTTGCTCGAACATGTGATCAAAATAAAAATATAATGAAAAATATAGAGAAAAAGACAAATAATTGCTAAGATCCTAACCCTGCTGTCTGTTTTTACCCTGTCTAGCTCTAACAGCTTAAAAAGTCTATTTTCTTTGGTACATTGTTTAATTAAATAAAAATTATTAAGCGCATTACTATCTATAGT
>NW_013666901.1:114744-130429 GCF_000517525.1 Limulus polyphemus | reverse complement strand
CATCTTACACCTTTTAATAGGAACATTGACAGGGAAATAATATAATAGCCAATGCTCAGCAAGAGGTTTTCTTTTATAAAATTTTGTTGTTGTTCTTGACTTAATTTTTATTTCATTACCTTGTCTCCATAGTTACTATTTGCAAATAGTCAATAATATTGTAGGTCCATTTTATTGTTGTTCTTTCTACTCGCCATTATAATGCATTTTCATATCATTGTTTAATTTCTGTTGTGCATATATTGTTGTATAGAAGATATTTCAAAGTGATTCACCAGGTGGAAAACGAATAGATAGATAGAAAAACCGATATGTGGCGCCATCTAGTGTACCTAAATTAATCTAGACATTTTCATAAAAGTAACCCGAAAAACGGGGCTAACTCAATAACCCGTGGCCTGATTTTAATGAAACATGTTTTATTCTGTTTCTATTCTCATTTCATTACAAACATGGCAGTATTGTGCATCGTTTTTGCTGTATTTAATTACAGACAAGCCCACAAACAATCTCAGAGTTTTAGTAGTATATAGATTCATAAACTTGTCTTCCTTCTTTTGTACTACAGAGTTTGAGCTCGAATTCTATACACACAAGTGATTATTTCAATTATCTAAATAAGTTTTCTTCATATTGAATTACACTGAATTATAGAAGCTGTAATTGCATATGTGAAATCTACAGACTGTACTTGATGGTATCATAACAACTGTAGCTACATAAGCAGCTCAATTTTCACAATGCCTTCAATTTAAAGAGAGAGAGATGCAACGATTACACACATCATACTTATATATACCACGAATGGAATGAAATATAATACTTTGGTAAACCATAGACAACCTTAAATGGAATAAACAAATAGAAATAACTTCCAAAAAATTGCTAGAATAGTATATATATTATGACATGATGTAAGAAAGTGTTTCCACTTCGAGCACTTTATCAAATTTACTATGCCATCTTTTATAGTCAAATGACTTATTGTTCAAGTGTTTAGGGTACAAATTTCTATACATTAAGACCAATCTGGTTATTACAAAAGAGAGTCTTAAGACTAATGATTGGTCTTCCATGTAGAGCATCTGTGACTAACAAGTTTATTTATGAAGCCTGTGTTTACCGATTCATTTGTACTGCAAAGGATATTACAATATTTAATTCTGATATGAACTTGTTAACTCCCTCTGGTGAACATTTATATTCCTTTTGGGAACAAAACTCTACATATGTCCACAAAGTAATTCCTTTTTGAGCTCCAAGTACTTTTATTATTTGGTTCCAATTATTCTAAATAGAATTCCATTAGATGATTTATTAACTCACAGTACTAAGTTATTTAAAATAAAAATGCCCAATTATGTATATTCTAATTACTCTATGTTTGGTTTAACATATGGTTAATTATTGTGTATAGTTGTTTTTGTATTTTATGTTTGTTTTCTATAGTTACTTATCCATTATGGCAATAGCTTTATGAATTAATAAAAACACTACTCACCTTCAAGGTGTTGTCCTGACGAGGAGCCAGATTTTGACTCATAATATTCAATGCTGCTTGATCTAGTTCTTTAATACAAGCACTTAGCTTCTCAATAGCTTCTTCACATTCTTTCTGACCAGGAGCTTTATCTCTAAAAACAAATGGGATAGACTTTTTAAATTTGAATTATAAACCATACAATCTTACACACACAAAAAAGATCAAATTAACATGTTAGAATTATTTTGTTAGACTTCAAATACCTAACTTTTATAAACAATGAAACTCTGACAGTTTACTTTCAGAGGCAGCTATTAGACAGTAGATTTTTTGCCTGTACCATCCAAAAATTGAAAAGTATTAAGCATGGTCTTTATGTCAAGACTAAGATAAAATACATAAAGAGACCAAATGTTGTGTCAAAAAGAAGTAACCTATGAAAGAAATTGGTAAAATACTATAACAAGAATTGGTAACATACAATAAAAAAAATTGGTAACATATTATAATAAAAATTGGTAAAATACTATAACAAAAATTGGTAACATACTATAACAAAAATTGGTAACATATTATAATAAAAATTGGTAAAATACTATAACAAGAATTGGTAACATACGATAACAAAAATTGGTAACATATTATAATAAAAATTGGTAAAATACTATAACAAAAATTGGTAACATATTATAATAAAAATTGGTAAAATACTATAACAAAAATTGGTAACATACTATAACAAAAAGCAGCATCAAACTGAAAAAACATAATATTCAAATGCAAGGAGTTTGATATTATTTTATGTCATAAAAATTTAAATTTTTCTTCACTTTATACAAGATTTGCTGTAATATACAAACCTTGAAGAAAATAATCATTATAGAAATGAGAGTAAAAGATATAAATAATAATTTCAGTTAGCTAACATTTCATACTTTATGACACAGTCACTTTTCTTATTCTATTCTTGAAATCTAAACACCAAGTCAAAAAATCAAACAGAACACATTAAAATACAAATTGGATAAATTCACAAACACTAAAAGCAGAATAAGCTAAACTTTATAATTAATTAAACAAAAGTGTATTCTAAATATCTGTTTAATTTTGCAACAGTACAAAATGGCAAACTTTTTTTTTTACCTACAATGGATTCTGAGACACAAGGTTCATAAAGACTTTGCAAAAGAAACTTCCAGGACCTTTTTCAGTGCCAAGATTAAAATTTTCAGAAATTTTGCATCCTGCTACACAGGAATGAAATGGCATTTTCCCAACATTTTTTTTCATTAATTGTTCCACCAGTGAAGACTGAAAAAGTCTTGGTTTTGAGAGAAATGAAAATTCACAATGGCCAACACAAAATATAAGCAAACTCACTTCTAATAATCAAACTTTAAAGAACTTAAAAAACATGTTTTTCCAGGACTTCCAGTATTGAAATCATTATAGCTCATTTTCATAACTTTCCAGGACTTAAAGGACTAAGAGAACAGTTTTATATAATCAAATTAATGTTTTCTGCATTCTCATAAATTAATGTCACAAAAACCTGTACTGTTACTTACTTGATGGAAGTGACCAACTTCTTAATGGCATCTGAAACATTCTTACTGTGACTGGCCAAAGTCTGCCATGCAGGAGGGTCTTGAGGGTTGAGAGCAAGGGACTTAGCTGTTTGAATCATATTACATGATCCATCAATGATAGATTTACCAGCTGAAGTAATGGGCTCCTGAGCTGCACAAGCCTAAATTTTAACAAATTGATTCTGACATTTACACCATAAAAATTTAATCATTTGTAACATAAATAGTTTGATCATATGATAAAGAATATAGATAATACAGAAATTATAATTAACATTTAACAGGTAAAGAAGCTTTAAATATCACTAAAAGTTAAAGCTATAATAAGGGATGAAAATGGCCAGATTCGGAAAGGTCTGAAAATCTAAGCCAGAGTGACCATCACACTCAGTAGATTTCCATCATGTAACAGACTATTTGAAGTATTTTTAACTACACATAACCAAATTACTGGTATATTGTTTTCTATTTTATAAAATAGAAAAATGCAACACTAAAACATCACTTAATTGATAAGGTTGCCATGGTTCAATGCCTAGTAAAAATATCCTATTTCTGCAATTTACATTTTAGAATTAACAGTACAAGTATCACTATATCGATTCAGAAATTACATATAGATATGTTTTCTAGAAAGCAACTAGAACATAAGATACTATGTCATTAGAACATGGTCACAGTGGTCATGCTAACTCTTATGTTCATGCATTCTAAAACACGTGCCAAAAATATCTGCATCTCGTCTTTTGGGAGTTGTGCTCAAGTACTTAACCACTGTTTGCACAAAATGAATAGAATCATATCAATTTTGGAGATAAACTATATTGGACTATAGGTAACTCCATGACCTTTTGCACTGATTCTTATAGTTGCCAAAATGAGATCATCCTGAATTATATATCAGTAAGGATTTACATTTTGACGAATATTTATGATAATTTATACTGGTGATTCAATTATTTGTAAGTGTTCAAACAATATGAAATCAAAAATATATGATTTATGTCAATTTCAGTGCAATTGAACTTAAAGTGTTGAATGTATTGTTCACAGATTTTAAGAAAATGCTGATCTCGTGTTCTAAACTTTGCACACATGTATGAATCACCTGCTCATTTGAACATGACTATTTATCAGTGCTATAAACAAATACAGATCTGTACTACATCTCACTTAAAGCCAATAATAACTTATGTAGTTCACTAGAAGAAAAAAAAAATGCTTAATTAAGATTTAAAATCGACTTGCATCAAATTTGATTTAACACGTAGAACTATTGTTTTCAATAAAAATTGGTTTTTCTTTAACCTATTTAGAAAAATATTACTTTAATGATTCAAAACAAAATTCTATCACATTTAATTAATACAAGTTGTAAAACTGGTTTTTCTTTTCTTAATACCTAGATTTATTTTTTAATTTGAATTCAGATTTACAATAAAAGTAAATACTGAGCGGCAAGACTGTATCATTTGTAGAACTTGTCTAATGATTAATGTAAAACAAAATGTGAAAGTTATTTTATTATTCTTTATTTTACCTAATCTAACCTAAAAAGATTTTAATTTTTACATTTTAGTTACTTTCATAATCATAAATAAAGAATACACATGAAAAATGATGAATTTAATACCTTGGTCATTTTTTGTTTTTCTTGTTGGCTGTTGATGACACTTAACCCTCCTTTTTTTTATACTAATGGTACTACTACACTAAATAATTTTATTTAACCCTATCACCCTGCGTATCTTTTACTGCGCATTACAAAAGGTTTTAGTGTGTTACATTCAAATTTTATTAAACCACTGTTTTTTATGTTGTACCAATTAGAATAGCATAAAATCTGAGCTAATAATCCATATTTTAATAGTATACAAGTTTTAAGTTCTTAGTAATACAAGGCAATATTTTAAGAAACCCTGAATTTCCTGTAGTGTGACTAAATGTGCAGCATTTATAAGTTTGTGTTATTAATCCTCTCAAATAGCTTAGCTGACAATGTGTCCATTTCCCTTATAATTTTTAAGAAAATGAAAGTCTTTCAGAATCTGTTCTGTTTACCTTTGGACTAATCTTTGCTGGTACACTTGCAAATTCTGGAGAGTTGGCAAATGTGGTGAGGCTCTCAACAGCTTCGATCAGTGGTTTTGTAGCAGCTGAACAGTTCTGGCGATTTGCTTCACTTGGGTCTTGGTCAAGTGCCTTGAAACAGAAAAGTTTTTAAAATTGAGCTTCAAAAAATACAAATATAATGTTTATTCATAGCCTGAAAAAGGTTATTTGAATACTATAAAATCTTGAGTAACACAACAAAAAATGGAATTGTCACTCTCATTTAATTAAAAATATGTGAACAAATTCATAAAATCTGCAGGTACTAAAGCAAATAACTTCTGTGAAATACTTTCTTTAAAGAAAAAAAAACAGTTTCTCGTGCAATAGATATGTTTTGTTACTCATCTACTACAAATTTCACCAAGACATTTTATTAATGAATCTGGATGTTAAACAAGTATAAAAGTTTGGTCTTTGCAAAAAAAGATACTTATAAAAGTGTCAACTAATTTTTTTTATTTTGAAAACACGTTTTTACTGCATAAGAAACAGGCTCTTCACTCAAGTACTTTCTGTAATCTTTTGTGTGTGTGATAGCTTTTGCTGAGTACAATTCACGATATCAACTGTAAAATCTATAATTTACAAAATACATTTTTTTTACATTTCACCCATCTTTACAAAAGTTCTACCATAACATTTCCTTAGGACGTTTTCTGTATTCCAGTTAATATAAATAGATAATTGCAAAGAACATGTTTTAAAACATTATTACAGAATATACAAAACATATTCTTACAACTAAGGAAAAGAAAAAATTAACTGTTCTTAGTAATTTGTATGTATAGTACGTTTTTTGAAGAATATATTACACAATATTTCAGATTTTCATTATCTCTAGAAGGTAAAACATTTGATAAAACTAGACAAATAAATTTTCAATAAGTTTGAATAGTACTGTATATGTCATATGTAAAAATCACAAATTAATGAAAGGTAATCAAACAAATCTGCATTATACAAACAAATGTATTTTGAAATAATGGGTAAAAAAAACAAAACACTTATTTTCATTTTAGCTTTAATTATAAAAACAAAAACAATAAGCAGATTTTAAAATGCCAAATTGATTTCTTAATACAAATATTCAAAGTTTCTATAACTTTTGGGTAGTGAAAAATAATTTAATTTTGTTTATTATAAAATTTTACAGTAATAACCATAATTATACAAACGGTTGTGACTTATCTTTCACACGTATTATTTTTATTCTATGCTGAATTAGGGCATAATATTACTTGTGTCAGGTTTAGAAATTTTTAATGCTAATATGAAACTTTGTGCTTTATAGACGTAAGTAACGCAATAATACAATTCAAAGCAAAAACATCTTCAAAATGAATATTTTAATTTTGTCTTGTAAATATGTTTCAATTAGCCTATTAGATTATAGATTCCCTAACTTTACACAAGGAAAATGTTAGAATATAAAGACAGGTTTATTTTTTTAAAGTAGGTTTTGGTTTCAATATTTGTACTGAAATTCAGTTTTTGATATAAATACAGTGAAAAGTAAGTTTTTCCTGTATTTAATCAGTGACATTTATATCTAATATATATTTAAAGAACTTCAACTACAGTGGTTCATATCTGATATATAAAACTTGTGATATTCTTATTCCAGACAATTGTACTATCCTTTTCCGTTTACAGACTATTTACAAGATAGAACTGTGAAAGTATTGTGAGAAAACAAAAAATCTGATAGATACTTTTACATATTTGCTTTCACCTAGTAGCCAATGTTCTGCTGTAGGCTACGATGTGCTGGTCGAGATCAAAATGAATACTCAGATGTTTGTTTGTTTCAGATATTTGTGCAAATTCACACAAGGGCTATCTGCAATAGCCATTCTTAATTTTCAACTGATTGACTAGAGTGAAGGCAGATAGTCAACAGCACCTAACACTAATTATTGGGATACTTTAATTGAATAGTGAGATTTGGCTATAACTCTTATAATGTACCCATGGTCCCAAAGTGCAGATGGCAAATCATGGACCATTGGATTTACAATGTGGTATGCTAACTACTGGACCACATGTGGCTCAAACATTCAGATGAATCAAGTTTACTACAACAAAGTATTAGAAAATGGAAAGACGTAGTCGCACAAAACTAAAATCCACAATTTTAACAAACTGATTAGTTCAAAGTAAAATTTTCTTTTCAACTAAACACTAAAGGTAAAAAATTATTTAATGATGGGTATGATAAATAAACACAAAAATATACCTTAATCTCTTTGACCAAGTTAGCAGTTGCATTTGCCACCTCTTTGGCCGATTGTACAAAATGTCGTTTGGCAACAGGATTTGCAGTCTTAGAAGATGCAATTCGACAAGAATTGCACAATGATGAAGTATGTTTAGCTATAATTGTAGCTGCAGAAAGAACCTGAAGAACAAAATTTCATAATCAATTTTACATGGTATAATACCTAATAGTTAAGCTATTTAACTTGTATAATGTTAGCATACATATAGATGATGTGGCCTAATGGATAGTGCTATGAACTAAAATCAAAAGGTTGTGGATGTAAGGTTCATCCGTAACTAGTCGTTGTGTCTTTGTACAACACTTTATTCAAAATGTGCTTCAGTCTATCCAGCTGTACAATAGACATCAGCAAACAGTTGGGAGTTAACCTTCAATGAAGGTTACGGGGAAATGTGAAGACATTCTTATCTGCTTGCGCTACAGGAAACAGGAGTTAAGAACCTGCCCTATGTGCCTTTAAAACATGATATGGATTTAACTTTTAATTCAATATAGTTAGTATTAATCATATGATCCCATAATCAGAATAACTAAAAAATAATGAAAATAAAAATACACTTTTATGAGCATAAAAAACAGTTTATTGCTTAGATATAAAGACATTTTATTTAAAGCAATGTTATACTATTACAAGTTAGTGTATACCTATATAGAAACACAGTCCTTTTAGTTATATTGAAAAGGAACACAAACTCGCATAAGGCCATAGAGAAATTGTTGAGTAAGTCTCAAAGCATATTCAAAAATTAACAAAATAAATAAAAACCATACCTGCTGTTGGTTGCTAGTTTGGTTTGTTAGTTGTTGACAGGCCATTTGTATGGCTTGGCTAGCTCGTGCAAACTGTGCAAGGTCAACTAGTCCTGGTTTCCCAGCCACACTTGAGGGATCTGACACACCAACAAGGTAGGCTGCCTGGAAATATTACTGTCATCATAACTTAAGGGACTTCATGGAATTCTCATAAACCTTAATATAGAATATTAATCATTTAAAACAAAGGAGAATAGAAAATTTAAAATGTAAACAGCTAATTTAAATAAAAACCCAATTTCTTATCTTACGAACAACTATCACATACAGATTATTTGAATATATTAAAAATTTTTATGGTAACAAACGCTTGTAATACCTGAATAAAAATAAATGCAAAGTTTATAAACTTAGTCAAAACATGAAAAGGTTGAGTTAATCCTGCTATTAATCCAAACTTGTTTTGAATTACAAGGACAGCATGTGGAGAACACATTGTGTAAAATTCCTTGAAGTTCCAGACATCCCATTCTGAGATAATATTTTTACCTGAGCAGCATTTTCAATCAAACCACATATTGACTCAGAAACATCTTTGACAGCTTCACCAAATTTCTCATGTTCACTTTTCTTAGCGTAGTTTGCTATTCCAGTCATACCTTCGCCAAGGTTCTAAAAATCAGAAACAAAGTAGAAATATTATACTTGTGGAATGTTTTCACATGCTTAAGTCGAGAACATTGTTTTATCACATTTTCAAAGTTCTATAGTCAAGTAATAGATAACGCTACCTAAAAACATTTTAAGTACATTTATAAAGTTTCCATGAAGAATGAAAACTAATTTACAATAAACAAGTTTTTTCATTCTATTAGTTTCATTAAACTATAGTTACACAATAAACTCTGAATGATATAGAATTTTAGATAATTAAAAAAACACTTAAAATGTTCTTGAGTTATGGTATACTAAATCTGTAAAGCTTAATACTAGTAAACTAATAAAGAACAAACTACTGTCAAACCATAACTTCCTATGTATCACCAGGTAAAATTACCTCATACACAATATGTGACAAGCTTTAAACTGAATGTACATATACACACAGCAAAACAGTTTCTGAAAAATCTCCAACTTGTAATAATTATAAAAAAAAAGATAATCTTACTTCTTTGCGGTTCCTTAGATTTTTTCTAATTACTACTTCAAATCAACATTTTTGGGCAATTTTTTGATTATGTTTACCCCACTGGGTGGCTCTTTTAGATAACTTTACCAGGTATTATTTTTTTTGTTCCAACTAACACTTTTTTAGTGGAAACATTAATGAAATACACGTTTCCAACACTACTAATTAATTACCTTTGACTTATCCATAACATTATCTAAGCATTCAAAGTAGGAGAAATCATTGACAGCTTCAGAAGGCTTTTCTAACAATGGCCTCATCATCTGTTGATAAAAGAATTTAGATTAATAAAAACGTGTACACCATGGAAAAAATAATATCTTCAGAGATTTAACTCGTACTTTTATACTTTAACACATTAACCTGAATTACAGATGGGATACCATTAGTTTTAAAAACATGTTTCTGAATTCTTTATGCACAAAATTGCTTATGGGTCTCAAGACTTTGTTGATTACAAAGTTCCTAATAACAAATGGGTTGCAACAAAATTTACACAAAAATACTACCAATAATGCAATTAATCCCATGGTTTCTCCCATGTATTTCTTAGTTAGTTCTGAGTGTCGTCACAGGTAGGAAGATAAAAGTACTTACAATGTTGCAATCTGTGGACAATACTGGTAGTGCACAGTATAAAGACAAGTTACAGTTTAAACATTGAGAGCTGGCAAGACATTAAAAACCATTAGGCCTAAAATTTGTGATAAAAATCATGTAAATTGCAGACACTTTTTTTTTAATGCGGAACAAAAGATAGATTAGAAATGTAATTTTCATACATCTCTGATTTTGAGTCCAAAAAGAACAAACTAAGAGCAGTTCACAAATTTTAGGTCTAATAATGGTTGGAGACGGCTTGAATGGGTAATGAAGAAAAACTTTAATATAAGTAAATTACTTGTACCTGATGATGACAAAACCTTATTTGAAACGTTGTACATTTGCTGTTATGTTAAACTTAAAGTGGGTTCCTCGTCATCAAATTTTAGGTCTATTAGTATAACAACAATTCAGTAATTTGATGATTGAATAAAAAACCAACATTAATTAGTCTTTTCAACACTTTTTAGTAATCACAAAGCTTGAAATCTTGTTTACAATTGATTCATCTAAAGATTATATAAACATACAAATTAGTTAGAAAACATTGTGACCAGCAAAGAAATTAACGTAAACTTTTTTTTTTGACAAAAATTTAACAATCAAAATCATTCTTGAATTATTATATATTAATATTGACCCAACTCTTCACCTGAATGTTCCTGATGGCACTATCGCATTCCTTTTGACCTGGTGCAGCAGATGTGCAGACGTTTATCAAATGGTTGATACTTTCTGTCACAGCTCTACAATGAAAACACATTCAGAATAACACAATATAAATAACTTTATAAAATTATCTACAATAGCTTAAAGTGACTAGAATATAACAAGAGCTTGTTAAACAGTACAAGTTAACTACAAGATACTATTAAAAAAACAAACAATATACAACATAAACATTTTGAAAATAATTTACAAGACTGACTATAACAAATGAACACAAAACCAGTTTCACTAATTTGATAAGGGAATTTACTTTTGTCTTTTTATATATTGCCCTAATTAGTTTTTTGTAACAAAGTGTCAGTTACGACAGCACCTCAATCTACAAAATGAAAATGAAATTACTGTCAAAACATGGTACAAACCTTGCAGCAAGAGCTAATTGGTTCTTTGCATTAGGAGCACTTGGATCTGCAGCAACAGATTTAGCTGCTACAAGTAGCTTGCTTGACACCATGGAAACATTCTTAAGACTTACCACCATCTGCCCTCGAACTTCGGTGTCCTAGGAAAACACATCACATAATTATATCCTCAAAATGTACCATACAAAATTATTATGTACTGCATACATAAGCAAACATAATTAATTTACTTTTGAAAAAAACAACCTATGTTATTGGCATGGTTCCATTGTGAAAGCATATATTGTAAGAAATTTACAAAAATGTCTGGGAAAAAGATTCCTTCAACAAAAATAATAACTTCAGATACTTGCAACAAAATATTATGGTTCCAGAAACTTGGGTTTGTACAAAACCATATCAATATCTGTTAGTTATCTCAGTTTGTAGTTGTTTGGAATGTATTTTTTAATTATAATACAGTTTTTGACAAAGCTTGTTTGTTTCTTTTGATTTCTGCACAAATCTATTCGAGGCTATTCTATCTGTCCCTAATATAGTAGTGACAGACTAGAGGGAAGGCAGCTAGTCAAAAACCACCTACCATCAACTCTTGGGCTACTCTTTTAGCAATGAATAATGAGAATGACCATCACAGCTGAAAGGGCAAGCATACATTTGCTAAAGGGGATTCAAACCCACAACCTACAGACTGCAAGTTGAGCACCCAAACCAAGCCATGCCCTTTCGACAGAGCAATACTGCTACAAATTTTATCATTTTATATCACGACCATTATGATCCACAGGTAGGCAATAAATAGCATCTTTAGATCTCGTTTATATTATAATTTACCACAATTAACAGGTATGCAATAAACAGCATCTTTAGATCACGTTTACACTATAATTGAACACAATTAACAGGTAGGCAATAAACAGCATCTTTAGATCACGTTTACACTATAATTGAACACAATTAACAGGTAGGCAATAAACAGCATCTTTAGATCACGTTTACACTATAATTGAACATAATTAACAGGTAGGCAATAAACAGCATCTTTAGATCACGTTTACACTATAATTGAACATAATTAACAGGTAGGCAATAAACAGCATCTTTAGATCTTGTTTACATTACAATTGAAGATAATTAACAGGTAGGCAATAAACAGCATCCTTAGATCACATTTACATTTAAGTAACTTACTTTTGTCTGTCCAACAATCTCCATTCCACAATCCAGCAGATCACCAAAAGCATTGCCGAACTTTTTCGCAGAGACAGCTAACTGATTTGGTGAGCCTTTAGAAGATTCCATCACATTTCCAACTTCAATGTTCAAAGTGGCAGCAGCTGAGTTTAAGTTATTTTGAAGCTCACTGTATGATCGATTAGAGCTTGGAAACTGAGAAAAATATAAATATATATACATATTAGCCATTTAGCTATTTTTATTATTTTCTAACACTAGAAAAACAATTTCAGCATTGAATGTTTTTGGTGGGCAGAGCATAGATAGCCCATTGTGTAGCTTTGTGCTATCTAGGTTTATGCAGTGAGAATTTAAGATGTTGTTTAATGGTGTTAACTAACCTGATTATTAAACTGTTTCTAGGTAGCCAAATCTGTGTCAGCAGCTTTAAACAACTGTGTAAACTGTCTGCCTGGGCAGAGAGATGTTGATGATGCAATTCGTGGCATTACCGAAGCTACTCAAGCTCTAAATGCTCAAGAGGTATAACTTAATATATAAGTTATAACAACCTTTTGTTTTTCATACAAGTGAAGTTTAGTCATAATATGTTACCATTTTTGGTTGATTATAATAAAAATTTAAACTATTCTCATGATTGCATTATTATTAATTATAGAAGGTTTTTTGCATGTAGTATATTTTAAGCTTCAAAAAATTTGTTAAACTATTCTAGAAATGTGTTTTTCAATAGAAATTACTTTGGATTATTATTACATTTCTTAATTTATAGATCACTTTAAAGGAGTTTTACACAGGTATCGAAACCCAGTTTCTGGCATTGTAAGTATGCAGACATACTGCTGTGCCAGTGGGGGAGACTCACCTAGATAGTCTTGACATTTTACTATAATTCAGATTATACATTCGGCACTGGCTTGTAATAGATTTTTCTTTTTAAAGACAAAATGTCACAGGATAACAAGTGTCACAGTATATGTGAGAAGCCCTTTAAATTAAAACCTTCTTAAAAATACAATTTATATGGATTTGGGAGTTATCTCTAGTGTTCTGCACAAATGTTATTTCTAACAATTTTATAGTAAAAATTTGTGATTCTTGGTTACCAAAAGTCTAAAAACTAAGTTATTATTCTGAAATCTGAATCTGAAATTTGAATTACTTCAGTGAAAAAAATAAACTCAAAAAGACATAATAAAAAGACTGCCAGATCTTTTAAATTATACAGGTTTATGCAATAAGTTAGAAAACTAAATAATCTGAAATAAAAAAGTATACAGGGTTGTTCTAAATCTATAGTAAAAATCTGTCAGTCTGATCATCTTGCCTCTAGTCATCCCCATAGTATACAACTACACAGGGTAAAACCTTTGCCTCCTTTGTTGCAATTGAGTTCAAATGTAGTGAATTGCAAATAAGTTAGAATCTACAATTGACCTATGTGAGATGGTTATACGACAGGAGTTTCCACCGTGAAATTTTCCTGTTTATAGAAGCATTCAGAGCACAAAATTGTAACATGTCAAAGAAAGGACACCTGTAATATTGAATAGTATCAGTAAAGTAAAAAAAAAAAGAAGCTATTCTAAGACTGGCTACTAGCTGCACAACAGAAAGTTAAATAGCTTGGCAACAAAACTATAAACAAGATTATTCACATGGATATAAGGTCTAAAAAAGTGACAAAAAATTGTTTTCACAAACAAAAAAAAATTGTGTTCACAAACAAAAAAAAATTGTGTTCACAAACAAAAAAAATTTGCTCCAACAAGCTAAAGCTTCAGCCATAACTCCAAGTCAACATGTAAGTTCCTCTAAACGATCCAAGAATGAATGGGACTTCATGCTGTATCAACCACAGACATCTACTTGTGCCT
Organism: Limulus polyphemus; assembly: GCF_000517525.1. Lineage (NCBI taxonomy): Eukaryota > Metazoa > Arthropoda > Merostomata > Xiphosura > Limulidae > Limulus > Limulus polyphemus. The sequence continues at coordinate 116,251 of NW_013666901.1, read as the reverse complement.
TTAGTGGAAGTTGCTCAAGTGGAAGCCTTTGTCCAACACAGTTGATGAACTTTAGAAAGCATATAAAGAAGAGGACAACATTGACCTCCGTGTATTGTGCAAAACCTATCTGCAATTTAGAATACCAACACACAGAACACCATCAATGGCGGAAGAAGGGCTGTAAAGCCTAGGCAGTCATCCTTGTATTGTCAACATACATCATGATAATTTCTATGTACAAATGTGTATATATATAATAAACCTTGTGGAAAGTTTCTACAAATTAATTAGGGAATGAATTTGGCAAATACTTGGAACATAGGTGCAATGCAAAAAACAAATAAACAAAAGTAAAAATAAAATGAAATCCTGTAACAATACACTCACTTTAAGAGAGAAAATGTGACTTAAAACTTTACCTGGGTCAATCTCTGTGGATTTTCTGGGTTTCCAGGGTTCTGAACAGATCTTCGAGCTTCTTCAATAAGCTGAGCAGACTTGGTCATAACATCTTGAGCACTATCAATGATTTTCAACTGAATATCCTGCTCCGAAGTTGTGGCAGCCACACCTCTTACAGCTCCAGTGAGAACCTTCAGAGCATTTGCAGTATCTCTTGCTGCAATTCCTGTATAGTTTTCATTGCCCTGAAAAATATAAAACATAACTGATGACTTTAATATATTATATTTTTATTATCATATAAGTTTATAAATTAAAACAATTTAATTACACAAAATAATTTCTTTTGCAGTTAGAAACATTAGTTTAACTCTCTCGCTACAGGCTCAGTTGATTCAACCAAGCAATTGACCCCAAATTGACCTTTATAGAGTTCTCATACTATAGCTTCTAATATGCTTTGTGTATCTTCATAAAATTTCACAAGTTTTTAATAAGTGGTAAGTCATTTGTAGACAAAGAATCAGAATTTTTAACGAAGTATTTTTACTAAACATTTCTCCATGAATATATGAAGTGAAATTGTTGACTGCTCCGAATGCAAAGGGATTGTCATGTTAAGATTAAAATTACTTTTCTTTATCTGAAGAATCTCAAATTTCACTTGCATAATCCCTAAAACCTAAATAAATTTCAAATTTTTCAGTAGAACTTCATAATCTATGTGTTATTTTCTCTATCCTACCTCTATACGAAGTTGGTCAATTTGACCACAAAAAAAAAAAAAATCGAAGTAAATCTAAATTACCCTCTTTTTCTTTCTAGAATGCCTTCAAATTGTAACATGAAACTATGTTTATTTATCCTAAAGCTTTAAACTTATAAGAGTATACATTTGTTTATACTCAAATGAACTGAACTTTGAACTGTGTCTAAGTTAATATTCCTGCCAAAAATTTGTAAATCAATTGGTGAACATGGAGCTCATGATACCCTATCAACTTACATAATGCACAGGCTACTCACAAGTGTACCTTATGAAAAATTATTATTATTATAATTCATTTTACCTAATCTAACTTAGAAAATTTCTAATTTTTACATTTTAGTTACTTTTATAATA
>NW_013666901.1:110327-114734 GCF_000517525.1 Limulus polyphemus | reverse complement strand
TAAAATACCTGGGTCATCTTTTTTTTTTGCTGTCGACAACCTTATTATTTTTAGACCAATGGTACTACAACACTAAGTAATTTTTTATTTAATTAAATATTGCACCAAATAACACAGAATAATAACATGCAAAAAGCAAACAATATCCAATAACTATCATAGTTTTTCTGGATTTCTAACTATGCAACAATAAGATCTGTTAAAAATTCAACTAAGCTCATCATCGTGTTTCCCATGGGAATAAAGTTTGAATGGAAGTGAAATAGATAATTTTTCTATATAGAAAACAACGTATTATAAAACGTAATTTGATAACTTAAAATCCTGACTTTCTATTGGCTATAAACAATGTAGTATTAACTGTCAGAGAGAACTATTGGCAATTTCTGAAAGAAAGGATGTGACAGGTGGGTGTGGCAATTGGGGTCAGATTTTCTGTATTAATGCTCTGTAACTAAATAAAATTGAAGGCTATGAAAATTATTTTGCCCGAGTGATGACAACATTATAATGAGTAATTTATGTTTTATTTTGGACTTCTCAGAGCAGTGGTAACTAAATTAGAGAAGAGGGATACCTAGAGATCAAATGTCACAATTTTTATATTAGGGGAAATTCAGAATTATTTTTAATATTGCCTTATAAAATTAAGAACTTGAAACTTGTATAATATTAAGATTTGGACTATTAGCTATGATTTTATTCAATTATATTCATATACCATGATAAGAAAGTAGTTTAATTAAATTTTGAATAAAACTAAGTAAAACTATGCAACATGCACAGAAAAGGATGCCTATAGCTAAAGGGTTAAAAATAGCTTTAACTTGGTGGTAAGTACGAAGAGTAAGAGAAGAAAAATAGATAAAGCACCAGGCTAACAAGGTTTTAAAGGTCAAAGATCAGATATACAAACCTTTGTCCTTCATTTTTGGTAGGCTAATATACAGATTGTAGAGTTTACTAGTATTACTCCAATTTGATATGGAGCAATATGAATTATTCTGAAAATTACAAGCTAGTTAATATCACTTCTGTAGTGGGAACAATTTTTGAGAATCTGATTAAAGCAACTTTGCAAAATCATTTATTGAAATGTGATATCATGAAAGAAAAGTAACATAGATTCACAGAAATGAAATCTTGCCTTTCTAGTCTATTATCTTTTCTAGAGTATATTACTTTGTTATTTGGATGGTGGAAAGATTTTCAAAAAGCTTTTGATAAAGTGCCACATAGTAGGGTTGGGTAAGGGCTAGTTAGTTCGATTGTAGGATGACTAGGCAAGAGAATGCAGATAGTTATTATTAATGGAGTCCAGTCAAACTGGATCCTTCTTAGTCGTGGAATGTTTTAAGGGTCAGTACTTGGGCCTTTGTTTTTTATTTAGATTAATGATATTGACATAATTAGTAAAGTTTACAGATGACATTAAACTCTTGTCTACTTCTAGCTATACTGAGGATGTTGAGCACTACAGAATGACTTGGATCAGTTGGTATGTTGGACAAGTATCTGGCAAATGATCTTTAATTAGAGTAAGTGCAAGGTAATGCATTTGAGTTTGTTTGTTTTTGAATTTCGTGCAAAGCTACACAAGGGCTATCTGCGCTAGCCATCCCTAATTTAGCAGTGTAAGACTAGAGGGAAGGCAGCTAGTCATCACCACCCACCGCCAACTCTTGGGCTACTCTTTTACCAACGAATAGTGGGATTGACCGTCACATTATAACGCCCCCACGGCTGAAAGGGCGAGCATGTTTGGTGGGACGGGAATTCGAACCCACGACCTTCAGATTGCGAGTCGAGTGCCTTATCCACCTGGCCATGCCAGGCCCATTTGAGTTGGATCACAAATGTAATATAGATGAAATCTCATTCACTAGTGTGACCAAGGAGAATGATCTTGGCATAGGAATGTATAAGTCACTTAAGTTATTGAGTTAGTGCTCTGTTGTCGCTACTAAACCTTACTGAAATACTGTGTACAATTTTGATTTCTTCAACTAAAAAAGAATACTGATTTATTAGAAAGGGTTCAGAAGAGGGCTACTAGGATGATTCTGGGAATAGATGGGTTATCTCACATGTATAGGTTAAGATCTCTTATTTTTTGTTGAGAAAAGAAGGGTAGATAGGTGACCTTCAGTATTGAATTTTACAAGATTATCCAGGTGATTCAGAGAATAAAGGCCACTAATTCCTTTGTGTTATATTCTGGATACAATAAGATGAGAGAACTCATATTAAGACAAGAAAAAAGACAGGCTAGGATCCCTTTAAGACAGTTTTATTTTTCTAAAGCAGTGATTTACTTATGAAATACATTGTCATTGCCAATAGTGGATGCTGTTACTTTTACAAGAGTTTAAGAGGTGGAATGACTTAGTATTTCCTAAAAAATAAAGAATTGGTTTTAAATTATTTTTCACATTAGTGTGTGTGTGTGTGTGAGGATGGCTTTGAAGGACCAAATGGTTTTCTGTTGACTGTACGCTATCTTAGTTGTTGAAGATAAAAAATCATAAAAACCATCCCTGAAAAGTGGAACAAAAGTGGATAAAGTGTAAAATCTAGATATATGTGGAAATTTGCATGTTCACAAATAAAAAGAAAAGTATGCTCTTAAAAACTAAAGAAAAGACCCCAATAAAACTGCACAAGCTATGTTTTGATGAAGTACGGGCATACCTGGGAAGCTGCTGTAAGAAGTTGAGCCATTGAAGATCCAACTGTTTTGGAAGTGCTTCCTAGCTGAAGTGTTGATGATTCATTCTGTTAAAGAAGAAATGTTCTTAAATGTTTCTTTATCTTTGATTTTTTTCCAGAAATATAATGATGAATATTATCTCCACCAAAATTGTAGTAAGATTCAAAAATAAACCTACAACATTCATAAAAATATATACAAGTACACAGCACAAGCTTTCATAGAAGTAACAGTATTTATGGAAGAAAGATTAATAGGAAATTTTTGAATATTTGACAAAATACCATTTCTTTATTGCATTAGTTAACAATTGAATTTTTCATTTTGTTAAGCCTTTTCTAATACATTCTGCTTAATACAATTTTTTTAGAACAAAGGATTTTTTTTTACTGTTTACTACTTTAGCAAAAAATAAACTGTAATTTAAAATTTAAAAAATCTGAATGTGAATTTAAACAAAATTTCATGAACATGTAACTTATTCTGCTCTTATTTAGATAAAAAAGAAAGAAAAAAGAGGAGATGAAAATTGTTTAAATGGAAAAATGTCCATATCAGTAACTTACAGTTTCTCCAGGCAATGGTTTCAAATCAAATTCTTTTACAGCTCTTTTGAAAGCTTCCAGTTCATCATTCAAGCTATTGATAAGATCAAGAGCACTGTCAAGTTCAAGGGTTCCACATGCTTCTTGAGCCTAAAATAAAACTACATATATCATCGCTGAGGGCAACTATATGGTTAAAATGACTTAATGTAACATAAAAAAAGAAATTACTGCATTCTGACAGCACAAACATCTCATTCTCAGATTAAATAGATTATGAGATTCAATAACATGTAAAATTTTGATACTTTCTTATGTGAAAACAAAACTATTTGTAACTGAAACCACAAAAAATACAACAAAAACAATTACCTCTTATATTAAAATCAAACCAAGACTTAAAAACATTCAAAATGCTATAAATAATGTTATGTGAGAACAGACTATGAATAATATGGTGTATGTGCAATTTGTGATGACCTAGATCAAAATTATTCATAAATAACTCACAGAAATCAAAATGTCTCACATCACTAATATATCTAATCATAATAGTTGACTTTTTATTTCATTGGTTGGATAAGAAGTGTTTTTCTTTATCTCCACATAAAACCAAATGTAAACTGTTACCTTCGATAAAGCACTACGAAGCTCTGACAATGCCGTGGCCATATCCCTGGAAGTATTATTTAGCTGCGTGACTGAGGATGGGTCGGTGATTGTTGGAAGAGCTGCTTTTGATGCCGAAATCATGCCAACACATGGCTGTGAAAATAAAACTCTATCACATTTAGAACCAAGTAGAGCCGAATTAACATAAAAGGATGCAGATTACTTTGACTGTCATGAAGTACAATCACAAAAAAGATATAAAAAAGAAAAATTTGTTCACCCATTCTGTAAAAAACTAACCTGAATCATTTGTTCAGATGCATTAATCAAAAACAACTGGCTGTTGGCATTATCTGGTTCTTTCATGGTTCCCTTGACCCCCTGTACTACAGCTGGAATTGTTTCAGCAACTTTCTAAAAAATTAGTTAAGTTTTTAACTCACGCTAAACCAGTTAGATCATATTTTCGTAAAAACTAACAGTTCTAAGTAATAAAATCTCATGAAACATACACAGTCAAGATATAAACTACCATGGTAA
>NW_013666901.1:105462-109361 GCF_000517525.1 Limulus polyphemus | reverse complement strand
GCTTGTAATTTCAACATGTGCTTCAGTATTTTTCACACCAGACAACAGAGCCTGCAACTCTACACTATGACTTAGTACTTTCAACATGCATTTCAGTCTGTTTTAGACCATACAACAGTGCTTGAAATGGTACACCACAGTGAGTTAGTACTTTCAATAATGTGTTTCAGTCTGTTTTAGACCATACAACAGTGCTTGAAACTCTACATGAAAGTATAGCAGAACACATCCATGCAACTTTATGATGAGCTGAAAATTGAAAAAAGAAAAAAAGAAAAAAAAAGTAAGTCCTCTATCAATCTTGCTGCTCAGTCAGTACACTTTGTAGGTAATAAAACACCTGGTTAATTAGCCTTTTTATTGTTTCTGTAATTGAGTGAGGTATGTAAAGATCAGCACTAGGAATATATGACCATATACCTGACAACATAGAGTATCTTTGATTTATATTATGCAGTATCTGTGTATTAGTGAATATTACAACAGACGAGTTACTAATGATTTCCTAAAATGCATAACAAGATATAAAATATCTAATTTAATCACAATATATATTTTTTAGCAGCAAGTTTCTTACATTGATTCAGAGATAATATGAGATTAGGAATCTCAGTTTACAAGTGCGGTTTCAAACCAAATAAGGAGTAAATACATTAACTTCTAACGATATAATAAATTATGTTATTAAGTTTTTTTGTACAATATATAAAAATAACGTTCCATGCACCGTAAAGACCTTGAAACTACTTCCTACATAACTCAGTATGGTGGCCATGATTATGCATCTATATGACACTATAATTTCTATTGTAAAAATTTCTTGACAACTATAGACAGCTCACTGTATGTAAGTTTCAGCTTTCAAGACCAACTGAAACAGAAATGACACATGTATGGCTGAATAGGAATGCCATACATTTCAGTTTCTTTCTCATGAAAACAGCTGTTAATTTCAAGATGTGAATGAAAGCATATAATCTATTGCTTTGTAAGCCGTTGTCAACTTCACCTAATTATTATCTTGTTAATGGTACCAAGAGATAAGCCCAGCTTCAGACAATGGCTTTTTTTTTTGTTTAGAAGATTCCTTTCCGTAACAACAGCCTTCACTTTGCATATTAGAAAGCTGTTCTAGCTTGAGGTGTGGTTTCAGAGTCCAACACTATAGTATGAATTTTGAATGCTGTTCTGGATTGAAGTGTGGTTTCAGAGTCCAACACTATAGTATGAATTTTGAATGCTGTTCTGGCTTGAGGTGTGGTTTCAGAGTCCAACACTATAGTATGAATTTTGAATTCTGTTCTGGCTTGAAGTGTGGTTTCAGAGTCCAACACTATAGTACGAATTTTGCTGCTTCCATGGAAAACACAGAAAGCTTTCTACTTCAAAATATTGATCCTTAACCTCTTTATCATTTAGTAATCTTACTATACAGATGACCTTTATCAGAAAAACAGTGGTGCATCCCTCAAGCCATAATCCTGCCTGTGGCTACAGTGCACTGTAATCTTGTCAGAAATTCATTAACCAAGAAACTAAGTGCTAAACATATTGTCGTGGCTTCCATGTGCAGCAACATGGCTCTGCATTGGCATGTACATATTATTCATATAAAGCACAATTAACTCTACGTATATTACATACACACACAATGCAAAAGCACTACTTATGTACAATTTGAAGGTACCAATATGAGTAATGCTATTTAAATAACAATATTTTTGTTAGTTTTTATATTTTTTCCCAGTTTCACTTTATCAAAAGCTTTATCTGTAGATTCAATATTAGTAATTTCAGTCAATATTAAATATAAAAAGAACACAGTAAGTAAAACAAATTTCCTTTACACTTATATTAGTTGTATGAACAAGATGACTTACTTCTAGTCTGTGAATTAATTTCTTTTTTAAAGCATTACTGGCTGCAGCATTTGTGGCTGTTCTTAATTCCTCTGCAGCTCGACGCAGTGCAGCTTGTGATTCTGAGTCATTTGGGTTACCAGCACAGCCCTAGTAGAGGTTATTTGACAGAGTAAATATAAATCAAAACTAAATAAATATAATTAATGTAGATAATGAATTAGGATTTTCTAATGTTTTAATTAGCTAAATTATTGGCTTTATGAGAGCTTAACAAGTTCTTCAAATGGAAAATGGTAGTTAACTCAAGTATTGAATAGTCAAACTGGAGAAAACATTTTTCTCTTTTAGGTTAAAAAGTTCATATTTTTTTCATTCTAAATATCTTTTGTCTTGGATTTTGAAAGTTGAAGCTGCAGATTCTAATTTACAAGACAAGATTTCTAAATGGAGTATAAGTTTTTGATATAGTCCATATACGAAGTGGACTAGCTTAATTTTAAATTCCTACATAGAAACAAAATACAAAAGTACAATTTAAGAAACAAATGATAATTATCTTTATGAAGACTGTTTCTCAAAAGAAGAAACAATGAAAAATTGATACATTAATAAGGAAAATTTTTAGATATCTTTTACAAACATTTCACACACACACTTTGTTAATAACAAAAAAACAAGATTGTACACCATTTTTAAAAGAGTGATACAGAATATAAGTTTTCAACTTATTTTTATACCTTTGCTGCTTCTACCATTCGTGTTGTTGCATCTGCTAGTAACTTAGCTGCTGCTAATAAGCGTTTCTGTAAGTCTGAATCAGGCTGAGATTCTGCTTCTCCTTTAATGGCTTGAATAAGATGAGCTGTTGCCTGAAAGTCACAAACAGACCATAAGTTAAGCTGTTGCAAACTAATCACCTGTAAGAGAGTACTCTGAAACCTTGACAAAGTTGTTCTATACCTAAAAAAACAAATTTTCTCATAATAATTCTAGACACAGACAGAATTAAAATACCAATAAATAAGTTTACCTACTTAATAATAACATTTCCATTTTATGTTCAAAGCAGTTGGGGGTATTATTACAGTCTAAAGTACCAAAGTAAGTTGGTTTACATTGAGAACAGTATTAAATGTAATCTTTCTATAAATCATCAAATTGCAATTCTTGAAAATTTTTCATTAAGTAGACTCGAAACTGAATTACAGATATTTTTGTAACAATAAAAAAAAATAGAATAATTAATGCAAGATATTTCAAATTTAACCTAGGCTTTTACACAACGGTCTCAACAAATTTAAAAATAGTTTGTTTGTTTTTAAAAAAAAAACAGTAAATGACATACCTTGGCAAGAACCTTTGCCTGTCTGACCATCTCACTGGCATCACCTGTACTACTGAAAAGTTTGTCAGTTGCATCGAGTATGGTGTCTACAGCCCCTTCATGCTCAGAAGGTTGTCCATGTTGCTCCGGATAACATCGCACATGATTCAACAAATCATTCAGAGACTGCGTAACATCTGTAGCTGCAGTCCCAAGTTCCTTAAGCAAGCCCTCATCCCGTACAGCATCCTAACAAAAGTAGTTTATACATGTTCCATTTCATTTGTAAAACCATCCTATACACAATAATAAAACTTACAACTGTCAGTTTTCAGTACATTTCCAACATTGGTTAAAAAAAAAAAGGAAGACAAACCTGACAAACTGTAACAACATTCTCAACAGCTTTGGCCACTTCTTTCGCTGCTTCACTAAGTTGCTGCTGACAAGCAGAGTTGTTGATGGTTGGTGCAACCACCTAATTTGATGAAGAACAGAATTCTTTATACATTAATATAAAAAATAAATATAGGTACAAAAAATTATTTCATACTGTATCAACTGTCTATGGTGGTGAAGCGTGATACATGGTTTGGTGGTTTTTGTGATATCATATTCTTCTTATTGGAAAACTGTACAGTGTTAGTAAAAAAAAAATCTGTAAAGGTTATTATGTTTACAGATCACAAACTACCAATCTATGAAAAATTATT
>NW_013666901.1:96520-105452 GCF_000517525.1 Limulus polyphemus | reverse complement strand
TATCAAATGCCTATGGTGTGATACATGGTTTGGTGGTTTTTGTGATATCATATTCTTCTTATTGGAAAACTGTACAGTGTTAGTAAAAAAAAAAGATCTGTAAAGGTTATTATGTTTAAAGTTCACAAACTACCAATCTATGAAAAATTATTTATACATCTACAGATTAATATGACATTACTTAATTCAAATTATAATATTCAGCATACTTGCGGTATATATAATTACCATACAAAACTTTTCACAAACACAAGAATAAATAATAATAATAAGAGAAGTAAACCTATTTTCAACTACTTGATAAATAAGTAATTGATGTGATTCTTATTATCTTTTGTTGGAACTGACATGAAGCATATAAAGGCTAAACTGACGTTTTTACAATGATTTCCATTACCTTGGCACAAGCAACCAGCTGAGATGTTGCTAAGGCACATTGAGTTGCAGAATTTATCACTTTGTTCTGCAAGGGTGGGTCATCACATCTGCTGGCTACGTTCTTGGCTTTCAAAACTAATGCTGCTGTTGCATTGGCCACTGCTTTGGCCAGGCTCAAAAGAACATCCTATTATTAGACAATTAAAAACATTACCAGATTTAGAATCTCCAAGAGTAAACTATAATGTTGTATATAACTACGATTCAATCTTTTACTTTTTCTTCACCAATCTCGTATCTAATGTAAATCATAAGTTTGATGTTTTTTTCTAACCACTATAATGACAAAAATAAGAAGAAGAAAAAAATTCCACTTTAACATTTTCTCACAAATAAACTATAATTCCTTTCTTATAAACTCAAAACTGAGGAAAGAAGTTTTTGTTTTCTTCACTACCAGTTTCGCTTAATTATCAAGATTATTCTTTAGCATGAGTATGAACAAATGATGTTCTAGTTAAATAACTGAAAATGCTAATTATTTCTTTCTCAAAGTTCTTATTTCTTTAAAATGATAAGAATGGGAATACTCCATAAAACACTTTTCTCTTAATTTTAATTCAAACTACCTAAAGTTAATCAATATTTTTTAAAATGTTCCAATTTTCACTTCTGTCAAACGTAATTTATTTTTACCTGTACTTCTTTGTCTACAGCATCTTCTTCACCAATCGTATAAAGAACACCATGACTTGCTTCTCCAACACGAGTGGCAGCTTGAAGAAGACTCTGACGAGGCTGTTAATGGTTTTAAATATTGAATAGTATTAACTTAAAAAAATATGCATTTTTACAAAGAATATCAAACTCGGGATCATTTATAAAGATTAAGAGTTCATAATTATATAAACAATAAGAATATATACATGGCTAAATAACCACCCTCAGCTTCATATCATCACATAAACAAGAAATAAAAAGAAAGGTACTATTAGATAATGATAAAACCAGTAAAACAGGGTTTCACATTAAATTTGTCTCACCTCCTTGCTACCAGGCTCAGCAGCTTTCAGTAAATCATAAAAGGTTAAGCAAAGATTTCGAGCAGCATCCAACAAGTTATCCCCTTGACCTTCATCCATGAGAGCAGCAATCATTTTCACATCTTTAGACATTTCTGGAAGGTTGGTGGTGCTGAAACACAGAAATGTTTGTTAAATACATACTCAATATCAAACCTCATACCCTTATATACAGGTACTCAATCCCAAATCCAGAATGCTTGGGACCTGAGACATTCCACATCTTGGAAATTTCCGGTTTTGGGGTCATTCGGCCTGGCACGTACAAATGATATAAATAAAGTATGAAATACATACATAAAGATCATTATTTACTTGCCTTTTGGACATTTTCATGATGAACAAAGGGGTAAAAATTCAAGTTAATACAGACACAGGCTGCACAACCTAAGAGCAGGTTTGAGCTGAGGCCTCGTGTACGGCATCGACTTGCCACGCCCCCCAAAGAAAGTGGCTATGGCAGTAATTAATCTAAAATTAAATTTAAAAGAAATTTTTACTTACTTATTTGTATTTACCAATTGGTACAGCACTTGTTAGTGCAGTTTTCAGTAATTTCAAGTTGGAAGTGTACATAGTAACCAGAAAAAGTCCGACTATAAGGAATTTCTCCAAGTTGTTCACCAGAATAGCCAGTTTCTGGTTTTTGGGATCATCTACCTGTATTTTAAACTATCAATGGTTCTTTTTAAACTTCCTCTGGTGCAAGAGTTCTAAATAATCACTCAATATGATCTATATGTTGTTTCAAACAAAGTAAAACTAAGAGAGGTCATCTCTCTAAATCTAATCAAATGACTTTAAATTTATTAAGGTATTTAAATACTGTTGACCAATACAAACCTGGCTGGTGTCTCAATGACGAAGTTACATGTAACCATTTAGAGAAACTTTTTTACAGTTAATTGCATTTTAATGTCCTATATTCATTGCTTTATAGGTGAACATTTACACTAATAACCAGGAATTTCTTCCTGACACATATAGTGAACACATAAATAGCAATATTTCACTGACTGTTTTTTTATCTTATGATACCCTTATCTAAAAACAATTGGTGATATTTTAAATGCATAATAGATAACTTTAGGTTTTGTCAATGTTGTCTAAGAATTGGTTGTAGAACATCTTATATTCTAACAACATATTAAACCCATGGTAAAAACTTAATACCTACTAAACTCCTGAAAATTTGTGCATGACAATTTTTGTTTCTAAGCATGTTTCTGAATGTCAAACATACAGGCAGGTATATTACTCGATTTAAGTGTTAATTTCTATGAGATGGAGAAATAAAAATAAGGTCTGGAATCTTCAGATGCTTACATGATATTAATAGCAGCACCAACTCCAGGATGATCTACTTCTTCTGGAGATCCTAGAAATACATCAGTAAAGATAAAAAATGTCCAAGTTATGCTAATTAAACCACAGATTGTAACAACTGAGGAGAATTATTACAAAAATGATTTTGTTTTCAAATAAAAAAACAAGCAGAAAACGAACTGTTTGATGATAATAAAAACAAGTGCAAATTAGGTTCATGAAACACCTATGCTTCACTACTGTATGTCTAAGTTCCTTCAATTTGATGATGCAGTACCTGTTGATGATGTGTTTAATTCTTGAGTTTAAACTTGAGCGTATACAAGGAAATGGTCTGAATAGTATGTAGGTAATACTGATGTCACAGTAATTCTAAACATGAGTTTCTTCAATAGAGAGTACGACTCTCATAAGGTGTCGATGTTGAAGTCTTCAAGATGATAAAGTCACTGACAGATGTATCTTGCAGATGCTGCAGAATGCGCTGAAGGTTTGATCGGAATGCTTTCCGAGATGTTGCTGGAGAATAGTAAAACAATTCTGGTTGAGGAGGCTGATTTGTCAAGAATACCAATGTACAAAATCTCTAGGTTGGCATGAGATGGCAGTGTGGATTCATGGTTGATTAGTGAATTATTATTAGCATACAGCACAAGTTCATGGAACATTTTCCTCAAATCCTGTTCTTTCATAAACAGTGTGTTGCTTTTCAATGTGTCATGTCAGATAAGTTTCTGTGAAGGCCAGGATGTGCAAAAGATGGATATGATAGCACGTCTTTGAAGTGTAGAACTAGTGAACTGGCACTGAGGTGTGCAATCCATTCTGTCTGATTTGTTGATGGAGCAGAAAACACATGATACGGGTTTGCTAAAAACATTTCAGTCTGTAGTCTGGGCATTTCTTTCCGCACATGTCTGTTTGGTTAGATTTTAAACAAGTCAAAGAATTTGCAAACCTTATAATGTTTTGGATCTGCCGAGTGCAACATATGCTTACCCAGCGGTGTAAGATTTCTTGGAAGACTCTACTATGTTATCCAGAGTAGATCCCTGTACCTTATGGATGTAACCATCTACATGCACCACAATAGTTCTCAGATATCCTTTCCTGAGAGCACACCAATTATTTAAAGGTTATCAACAGTAATCTTCTGTCACTTTCCTTAACAATATGTGTTTTCAATTTTCTGAAAGATAAAAAGACCCATAAATTGCAAGAAAATAATAGACAATATCCATAACACAAAGGATGTTGAGTCGTAAACACTAAATTTGCTTTTGATCTTGATTTCTGACTCGTGATCTCCAAAAGCAATCAGGTGTAGAACTTTGTCTGTAACATCTGTTGCATTACTTTCTTCAATAGCCATTAAACTTGTATTGAAATATTACGTCCACAAGATAGGGTGGATTTTCTATGTACAACTGGTTATTTTACCCTCGATACTCAAAAGCCAATCAAGTCTAGGACTTTGTATAAAGTATCTTTTACATAAGATTAGTCAAAATCCATCCATCAATTTGAGATATCCTGTCCATAAGACAGGGTTGGATGGACAGTGGTAAACCAATATGCCCCACTCTGCTTTACAGTGGGAGCATAAAAAAAATACATTACTTATGCTAAATTGGTATAAAGCAGTAATACTTCTAGAGTTTCATAACCTCATAATGTCATTTTTCCAATCGTTTCATAAATAAGGTTTCTGAAAATGACATAATATGGAAACATATTTAGAAAAGGGAAATAATATATATATATTCTGTTGACAAAAAACATCAAATGAAAAGAAACAGTGAATGACTTGTAAATCATATCAAATGAAAAACTTTTCATCACATAAAACAGACAAATAAAGACTAACTGAAACCATACCTGTTTCAATCACTTTTCATTTCAGTAAAGAATGTTAATTCTTTGTAGTAAAAAAAAATATTCTTCACTCAGAATTCATACACATAGCTAATTTGAACTAAATATATATATATATATATACAAATTGATTTTTCCGTCTGAATGTTAAAAGCAATTTGATAAAAAAAATAACAATAATAAAAAAAAATTCAGTACTCACCAGATGTCAGGGTTATCACCTGAGCTGTAGCAGCATTCATTGCTCCAAGGTGAGAAGACACACTTTGCTTTTTAACATCAAAAGTATTTTGTTTCCACTGCAGGGAAGCAGGATCTGTTCCCATTTCAGGAAGATCTGCTTTTGTCTGCAGTTCTTTCTGAGCTGAATCTACAGCATCTCGTCCAGCATCAATGGAACTTAATAAAGCTTGTTGGGGTTCTGTCAGTGTCCTATGAACCTTAGGATGCTGAGGCTAAAAATACAGAATAACATCAAAGTTAGTATCTAGGTTAGGCTTAAGAGATTTACAGTAATTGAGAAATTCATCTAATAATAAAATAAAATGGAACTAAAAGTGTCTTTAACTCAATATATACTAAAATATAAAAAGTAGCCATCATTAGCAAATAAACTTATTTTTCTTTTAATAAGGTATAAAGAGAGAGATCATACAAAATTTTCCAAATAAATCTTTGTTCATGTTTTTACTTTACAAAAATAATTTTAAGTCTGACTTCTCAAGAAATATATCTCGTTTAAAGAAGTAGTATCAACGGGTATCAAATCAAAGTTTCAATGCATATAACAATAAACAAGAGGAAGAAAGAGAAGATTCAATGAGATAAACAGATGAAAACTAGAAAGTTTAGGCCTTGAAAGGCCCGAAAAGATGTTCTTCTTACACCAGTATCTTACATTCTATATCCTTACAATGTATTTTGTTCCTGAAACCATTTTCATATCAACTCTCTGTTGGATTACTCAGAGCTCCATATAACATGTGCTTCTAAGCATTTTGATTTTCGATACCTCATTACTATAAAGGCTTAGTTTGGTCTAATATTTCATTGGTGGTAATGTCCAGGGTCACTGATGAGGAGTGGAATTCTCTGAAACTAGTTTGGCTCACAGACACACCCCCCAGTGAAAGAATAGACCATTCCAAGCTTTTACTGGTTGTTAAACAAATATTTAAACAACTCTATTCAACAATGTTAGGAAACAATTTAAGTTGTGTCTGTGACTAATACCTTCTATTTAGATGACTGTTTTATATTCCAGTGTGGAAAAAGTTGGTATATAAAACTCGTGCCTAACACTTAGAGTTGAATTTGTATAAAATAAACTTTTGTGTAAAAAAAGAGAAAGAGAGAAAAAAATATCTGAGATTTACAACATAATATATATATTTCAGCTATGGATAATATTTTTGAGGTTATTTCTAATAAGAATAGCTGTATAGACATTGGTTGAACACACAATATATTGTTTTTTATGTTTCAAAACTTTTTTTCAGGGGCTCAGAACTATAGCACAGGTCACATGCAAGGTGCTCAGTATGGAGAAGTAAAGGGACATGCTCATAATGCTCATGCACCTGCCACAGTGAGTGTAAACTAGATGGTTTTCATTTCTTAAACTGGTTTAATTTGGCCAATCTGGAGTTACGTTACGTATGTAGAGATTGTTTGGAATATCAACATTATGTTTAAAAGCTAAACTGATGATTCTCTCAGGGATGCTAAGAGTTAGTTACTGTATTTAAGTGTTTTACACTCACAAAAAAAGAAACCTATTGCTCTATAGGTATTTGAAGAACTTGTAGCATTCCGCCACAATTTAGTTCTTCGTATTGTCAGCTGACACTGGGCATGTTTAAGCATTAATATTTTGGAATAAATGAAATATTTCTTTCAAAAGTCAAAAATTATATACAAACTTAAAAGGCTAATCATTAAAATAATTACTATTAAGGATAAAAAACTGTTTATAATAAAATTTTGTGCATCATTTTGTTCATACTTTGACTTTTTGTTTACTTAATGTTATGAGACATAAAAAGTACATTCTCAAATAACTAAAACATAAGGTATATTTTTATGATCACCACTCTTTCTTTCACAAAATATAAACTGTATATTAAAAAAAACATTTTTCCAAACTATTTCCTTACCATCTGCTCCAGTTCTCATTACAGCAGGGATTGCAACTGAACCTGAGCTGGCGTGAGATAGTTTTACTGCTGGAGTGTGTTGTAGAATTGTGGCCCTAAACAACAAGAGCAAATTATAAACACATTTACACATACAAATCAATAATATAGACTTACTTACGAACTGAAATCCACACATAATATACTGTAACCTGGAATAAAGTTATACAAGTAATCAACTTAATTAATTTGATTAATTTAGGTTCTTAATAAACATTATATATATATATATGTCTGATTTATCGAGGTGACAATATCATAGGTGTGAAGAACAAAATTTGTTTCATAAAACAGGACACAATATCCTCATTACTTTCCATAGAATATTGAGAATCAAACTTATCTAGAAAAAGTATTCTTTTCAGTATACTGAAACAGTCAAGTTAATTTTGTCTATGTTTTAACTCAATTTCTCAAACAAAAGGTTTGTTTTAAATGTTTTCAATGAAGAGTCTGATTTTTTCAATTTTTCTGCAATTCAATCTATTTATCCAGTAGCTTAATAAAAATATACAAAAAACCTCTCTCAATTTCTACTGACTTATAATATTGTCCAAATTCATATATAAAGTACTAACAACTAGCAGAATAGATTATTAAACAAGAAACAACAATCGTATGATTTTTTTGACTGTCAATCAATCCAGTTAGAATGCAAAAATGTAAGTATCGTATTTGCCTGAATATAAAGTGCATCCAATTTTGAAATGTTAAATTGAAGATTTGTTTTTTGACACATCAATTGTACAAAATGATTTGAATAGTAAAGAACTATCGATGTACTAAATATTTTTGGAAATCTTTCATTGAAATTTTGTGTGTGTGTGTGTGTGTGTCAATTTTACAAAACTTAGTGAAAAGTTTATAATGGTAATACACTAAGCTAATCATTCATCTGCACATAACTCCTTGTCATTGCTAGAATTGTCGCTACCATTGGCTTCATTGCATTCCTCAGATTCACTTGAACCTTTGCTTCATCCTCTTCTGATTCCCATAGCACATCATCATCCATCCCATCCATTGTATTGGATATGCAACATTTTTCAAAACCTTTAAAAATGCTTTAATAATTGTTGGTGGTAACATCTAGTAAAATAACTAACAAAATTGAATGTACGAAAATATAATGTGCAGTCAATTTTTCAGGAATTATTTGGAGGAAAAAAAAGTGCATATTATATTCGGGCAAATACGGTAAGTAAAGTGAACAGGTTTGCTACAGAATGGCACTTGTAAAGCAATATTTCACTGTCGTGTTTCGCTTTTCCATTCGTTAATTTCAACAAATCACAAAAATGATTTTCAATGTAACACTCTAAAATGGTTTAACATATTTTCCTCATTTCTTATTTAGAATATATGTGAAATATGAAACTGATGCAACACTGTTACTAAAGTACTAACCTTGACCTCTCCTGCTTTCAGCATGCAGGCAAAACAAATCATCCTGATTAAGGTGTTTATTATACCAAAAATACAAAATTTTTAATGGATATATTTACTAAATGACTATTTTTCATGAAGCCAACACTGAAGAGCTTTTATCTCACAATATTATGGAATTTTCTATTCCCTTAAAAAAAAACTAAACATGAAAAATGAAACATACAAGAGATGAAACTTACATGATAAACTCAAATAACACTTTTTAGACAGATGATTCATTTTACAATGAAAAGTAATCTTTCTAGTTTATTGTCCATAGAACAATAAAGTATATACACACACTTAAGAGAAAATTGCACACATATTCATATAACCAAATGACTACAACATCCTCAAAGTAGAAATGATGATACGAGATATTTCATTTTAATGTTACACACTTGTATCAGTGCATGTTCTACAAGGTGTATAATACTGGTGCACAATTCTTTCTACACTATACGTTTGATGAAACAACAAAGTAAGACTGTTGATATGTGTACGTTCTACATTTTTATTTCACTCAAAAAATATTATTAAGCAAAAAAGCTAGAGCTTTAATAATGCTCAAACTATATTTTTAGAAAACATCTGTCAACAAAGCATTTTCATTATTTGTTTTGTTTTGAATTTCGCACAAAGCTACAC